>NW_027152396.1:7500-180000 GCF_040937935.1 Hyperolius riggenbachi | reverse complement strand
GAATGGAGGAGTAGTGTGAGTGTGGCAGCAGGTAGGCAGCGTGACATAATAGCCCTGGTACCTAGCGGTGATACCAGGCCGTAAATAAACACAACAGGAGGTCCCAGACAGCGGTCGTGCAGCCCACATTGTGTCCAATACACAACTGGGACAACACAGTTTTCAACCCGGGCACCTCAGAAAAATTAAACCTTTTTTTGTAATGGTTTTGTAGTTTTGGTTTTACAACCAATTACACAGATATATAGCTATTGTTTGACGTAATAGCTGGTGGCAGAGTGGCAGCAGAAGGTAAATCTGTGTACCCTGGCGGTGGGAAACACAGACAGACAGCAGCAGCAGCAGGAGGAGGAATGGAGGAGTAATTATGTGAGCAGCTATTGTTTGACGTAATAGCTGGTGGCAGTGTGGCAGCAGAAGGTAATTCTGTGTACCCTGGCAGTGGGAAACACAGACAGACAGCAGCAGCAGGAGGAATGGAGGAGTAGTGTGAGTGTGGCAGCAGGTAGGCAGCGTGACATAATAGCCCTGGTACCTAGCGGTGATACCAGGCCGTAAATAAACACAACAGGAGGTCCCAGACAGCGGTCGTGCAGCCCACATTGTGTCCAATACACAACTGGGACAACACAGTTTTCAACCCGGGCACCTCAGAAAAATTAAACCTTTTTTTGTAATGGTTTTGTAGTTTTGGTTTTACAACCAATTACACAGATATATAGCTATTGTTTGACGTAATAGCTGGTGGCAGAGTGGCAGCAGAAGGTAAATCTGTGTACCCTGGCGGTGGGAAACACAGACAGACAGCAGCAGCAGCAGGAGGAGGAATGGAGGAGTAATTATGTGAGCAGCTATTGTTTGACGTAATAGCTGTTGGCAGTGTGGCAGCAGAAGGTAATTCTGTGTACCCTGGCAGTGGGAAACACAGACAGACAGCAGCAGCAGGAGGAATGGAGGAGTAGTGTGAGTGTGGCAGCAGGTAGGCAGCGTGACATAATAGCCCTGGTACCTAGCGGTGATACCAGGGCTGTAAATAAACACAACAGGAGGTCCCAGACAGCGGTCGTGCAGCCCACATTGTGTCCAATACACAACTGGGACAACACAGTTTTCAACCCGGGCACCTCAGAAAAATTAAACCTTTTTTTTTTTATGGTTTTTTGGTTTTTGGTTTTACAACCAATTACACAGATATATAGCTATTGTTTGACGTAATAGCTGGTGGCAGAGTGGCAGCAGAAGGTAAATCTGTGTACCCTGGCGGTGGGAAACACAGACAGACAGCAGCAGCAGCAGGAGGAGGAATGGAGGAGTAATTATGTGAGCAGCTATTGTTTGACGTAATAGCTGTTGGCAGTGTGGCAGCAGAAGGTAATTCTGTGTACCCTGGCAGTGGGAAACACAGACAGACAGCAGCAGCAGGAGGAATGGAGGAGTAGTGTGAGTGTGGCAGCAGGTAGGCAGCGTGACATAATAGCCCTGGTACCTAGCGGTGATACCAGGGCTGTAAATAAACACAACAGGAGGTCCCAGACAGCGGTCGTGCAGCCCACATTGTGTCCAATACACAACTGGGACAACACAGTTTTCAACCCGGGCACCTCAGAAAAATTAAACCTTTTTTTTTTTTAATGGTTTGTTTGGTTTTGGTTTTGCAACCAATATAGCTATTGTTTGACGTAATAGCTGGTGGCAGAGTGGCAGCAGAAGAAGGTAATTCTGTGTACCCTGGCAGTGGGAAACACAGACAGACAGCAGAAGGGCAGTACACAGCAGCCCACTGTAGGTGTAAAATGTGTGGCTGCAGGCGACGTAATAGTCAAAGTGAACCAGGCTGGCTTAGTGAGCAGGAGCCAGGAGGTGGTAAAGGGTGGTAAGGCACATTAACGATGGTTCCGGCAGCCAGTTCATGTCCCCCTCTCGCCGACAACAGGGGCCAGGAACTCGCCTTCCACCCACGCCTGGTTCATCTTCAGAAACGTCAGTCTGTCCACAGACTTGTGAGACAGACGTGAGCGTTTCTCGGTGACCACGCCACCAGCTGCACTGAAGCAGCGCTCGGACAGCACGCTGGAAGGGGGGCAGGACAGCACTTCCAGGGCGTACTGCGCTAGCTCGCTCCAGATCTCCATGCGCATGACCCAATACTCCATGGGATCAACAGGGGCATCGCTGTCAAGCCCGCTGTACGACCCCATGTAGTCAGCCACCATGCGGGTCAGGCGCTGGCTGTGATCGGAGGAGGATGCTGCTGCATGCATCTCCTCTCTAGTCACTGCTGCCGGAGCCTCTACAGTCCTGTAGAGCTCGTGGCTGAGAGACAGCAGGTCTGTGGGGCGCTTGCTGCTGCTGGATGCAGGCACCTGCTGCTGCCTCTGTGCTGGCTGCTGGACAGTGGGGGTGGAAGGCTGGGGGAAGGCTTCCTCCAAGCGCTCAACAAGGGCCTGCTGCAAGCTCCTTATTTGTTGCGCTGGGTCTCCTCCTGCAGGCGGCAGGAACTGGCTCAACTTCCCCTTGAGGCGTGGGTCCAACATCATGCTGATCCAGATGTCCTCCCTCTGCTTCATCTGGATCACCCTGGGGTCCCTGCGCAGGCACGTCAGCATGTGCGCTGCCATTGGGAAGAGGCGGGCCACGTCTGCTGGCACATCGACGGCAGTGCTGCTGTCCTCATCCTCCTCCTCTGCCTCGTCAGCCTCATCCTCTCTCCACCCCCGCACCAACTCAGCTGCACTGTGCTGCTCCCCCTCATCAGCAGCAAGGTCAGGGACCTCCACCAAGTCCTCCTCCTCCTCCCCCTCAGAGGTGGACTGCGCAGCTGGTTGCCGCTCCTGCTGGTCCAAGGCTGCCGCTCCCTGTTCCAGCAAAGCATCGAGGGCCCTGTTCAGCAGAGAAACCAGGGGCACCCACTCGCAGACCATAGCATGGTCCCTGCTCACCATGTTTGTGGCCTGCAGGAAGGGAGCCAGCACAAAGCACACCTGCTGCATGTGCCTCCAGTCATCATCGGGGACGATGGACGGGATGTTGCTGGTCTTGTCCCTTCTCCGAGCGGCGGAAACAGTGGCCAGGGCAAGGTACTGGTTGACAGCGTGCCTCTGTTCAACCAGACGCTCCAACATCGCCAGGGTGGAGTTCCAGCGAGTCGGAACGTCAATGATCAGCCGATGGCGTGGCAGATCCAGCTCCTTTTGCACGTCTTCCAGGCTCGCACAGGCTGCAGCCGAGCGCCGGAAGTGACGCACAACATTCCTTGCCGTTTCCAGCAGTTCGCCCATCCCCTGGTAGGTGCGCAGGAACTTCTGCACCACCAGGTTCAGCACGTGGGCAAGACAGGGGATGTGGGTCAGGCTTCCCCTGTCTATGGCAGCAACCAGATTGGCCCCATTGTCGGACACCACCTCTCCGACTCTGAGGCCTCTGGGGGTCAGCCAAATCCTCTCCTGCTCCTGGAGTTTGGCCAACACGTGGGCTGCCGTCAGCTTGGTCTTGCCAAGGCTGACCAAGTGCAGCAGCGCTTGGCAGTGGCGGGCCTTCACGCTGCTGCTGAGGCGGGGGGTTTGGCCAGGTGTGGCGGAGGATGGCAGAGGATCGGAGGAACCCGCTGCAGTTCCCCTGACCCTGCGGGGTGGCACCACCCACTGTGTTGCTGCTGCTGCTGCTGTGCCCGCTGCTGCTCTCCCCTCCTCACCCCCTTCCACCAAGCTGACCCAGTGGGCAGTGAAGGACAGGTAGCGGCCTGTCCCGAAGCGGCTGCTCCAGGAGTCCATGGTGACGTGGACCCTTTCACCAACCGCGTGCTCCAGCCCTCGCTCCACATTGGCCATCACAAAGCGGTGCAGTGCAGGAATGGCCTTGCGGGAGAAAAAGTGTCTGCTGGGGAGCTGCCAGTCTGGGGCTGCGCAAGCAAGCAGCGCCCGCATGTCGCTCCCATCCTGCACGAGCGTGTACGGCAGGAGTTGGGAGCACATGGCCCGTGCCAGCAAGCCGTTCAGCTGCCGCACGCGACGGCTGCTGGGAGGCAGAGCCCTAACCACCCCCTGGAAGGACTCGCTCAAAAGGCTCTGGCGTGGCCTTTTGCTGACACGGGAATCAGCAGACACAGCGGAGGAGGCCACTGAGGACTGGCTGCCAGAACAGGCCTCAGTGTCGGCGGCAGGAGTTGCAGAGGGGGGAGGAGCAGTGCGTTTCCGCACTCCTGCTGGTGCTGCTGGAGGAGCAGGAGGGCGGGTGGCTGCTGTTGCTGCTGCTGCTGCTGAAGGCTGTGCAGTGATGGGTGTGGTGCCACTGCCAGCACCAGATGCCTTCAGCCTCTGGAACTCCTCATGCTGGTGGAAATGTTTAGCCGCAAGGTGGTTGATGAGCGAGCTGGTGCTGAACTTTAAGGGGTCTGCACCTCTGCTCAACTTCCGCTGACAGTGGTTGCAAGTGGCGTACTTGCTGTACACAGTGGGCATGGTGAAAAAGCGCCAGATTGGTGACAGAAACATCCCCCTACGGCATGGAAGCGCTGCTGCCTGTCTCCCTGTGGTGGTTGGGGGGGGGGCTTGGGTGCGGCTGGTGGTGGTACTGGCTGATGCTGCTGCTGCTGCTGCTGCTGCTGCTGAGCCTGAGACACCAGCAGGCTGTGGGACGCTGCCAATGCTTGCAATGATGCGCCTCCTTGCAAGGCCCACAAGCGCATCATCCTCCTCCTCCGAGCTGCTGAGGACGACATCCCCTGGAGGTGGTGGCACCCAGTCTCTGTCTGTCACCGGGTCATCACCATCATCCTCCCCCTCCTGAAACATGTCCTGCTGGGATGATGACCCCCCAAACTCCTCTCCTGATGCATGGATGGGCTGCTTGACTGTCGCCACAGTCTTGCTGTCCAATCCCTCATCCCCCAAAGTGCCCATCAGCATCTCCTCCTCAAAATCGCCAACAACAGCAGACAATCGACTCATCATGCCTGGGGTCAAAAGAGTGCTGAATGACAGGTCGGCGACTGACGGTGAACTGGCCTCCTCCCCAGACCCTGCTGGGCGGCTGCTGCGAACAGGGGTGGTGGTGGTGGTGGTGGTGGTGAGGGTGGAGGCCTCGGATGCAGAGCTGATGGCGGGCTGCTCATCCTCCGTCATGAGTTGCACCACAGTGTCTGCATCCTTTTCCTCAATGGGACGTTTCCGACCCGGCTGGAGGAAAATGGGAGCAGGTGCTACACGCTGCTGCTGCTGTGTCTCTGCAGCGTGAGTTGCAGATGCTCCTGCTGGGCGGCGCCCAAGGCGTCCACGGCCAGTGGCTATGGGAGGAATGTTAGCCACTGACGCTGCTGCTGCTGCTGCGGAACTGTGCATGGTGGCGCGCCCGCGGCCGCGGCTTGCCACAATGCTGCTCCCTCTCCTCCTGATTCCCTTGCTGCCCTTCCCCTTGCCCAAACCGCGCTGGCTGCCACTTCCAGACATCTTCAATGTTTTGGGCGTATAGACAAAAGTTTTTGAAAAGGGCGGTTGAAAAGTGGGGTACTTTAATGGAGTGGGTTGGTTGGTGAGGTGACTGAGTGAGTGTCCCCTAGTACAGTAAGTAAGTAGTAACAGTCAGGAAGTACAACTAGCAGTTACAATAATCAGTAGTAATCACAAGTAAATTTAGTGTGTGTACACACAGACAGTGAGTGCACGCAGGCAGGAGCTAGTAGCCTATGAACACAGTGACTGAGTGTCCTAGACTCCTAGTACAGTAAGAGTAAGTAGTAACAGTAAGTAGAACTAACTAATTACAATAATCAATCAGCGATCAGAAGGAAATGGAGTGTGGGTGTGTGTACACTCAGACAGTGAGTGCACGCAGGCAGGAGCTAGTAGCCTATGAACACAGTGACTGAGTGTCCTAGACTCCTAGTACAGTAAGAGTAAGTAGTAACAGTAAGTAGAACTAACTAATTACAATAATCAATCAGCGATCAGAAGGAAATGGAGTGTGGGTGTGTGTACACTCAGACAGTGAGTGCACGCAGGCAGGAGCTAGTAGCCTATGAACACAGTGACTGAGTGTCCTAGACTCCTAGTACAGTAAGAGTAAGTAGTAACAGTAAGTAGAACTAACTAATTACAATAATCAATCAGCGATCAGAAGGAAATGGAGTGTGGGTGTGTGTACACTCAGACAGTGAGTGCACGCAGGCAGGAGCTAGTAGCCTATGAACACAGTGACTGAGTGTCCTAGACTCCTAGTACAGTAAGAGTAAGTAGTAACAGTAAGTAGAACTAACTAATTACAATAATCAATCAGCGATCAGAAGGAAATGGAGTGTGGGTGTGTGTACACTCAGACAGTGAGTGCACGCAGGCAGGAGCTAGTAGCCTATGAACACAGTGACTGAGTGTCCTAGACTCCTAGTACAGTAAGAGTAAGTAGTAACAGTAAGTAGAACTAACTAATTACAATAATCAATCAGCGATCAGAAGGAAATGGAGTGTGGGTGTGTGTACACTCAGACAGTGAGTGCACGCAGGCAGGAGCTAGTAGCCTATGAACACAGTGACTGAGTGTCCTAGACTCCTAGTACAGTAAGAGTAAGTAGTAACAGTAAGTAGAACTAACTAATTACAATAATCAATCAGCGATCAGAAGGAAATGGAGTGTGGGTGTGTGTACACTCAGACAGTGAGTGCACGCAGGCAGGAGCTAGTAGCCTATGAACACAGTGACTGAGTGTCCTAGACTCCTAGTACAGTAAGAGTAAGTAGTAACAGTAAGTAGAACTAACTAATTACAATAATCAATCAGCGATCAGAAGGAAATGGAGTGTGGGTGTGTGTACACTCAGACAGTGAGTGCACGCAGGCAGGAGCTAGTAGCCTATGAACACAGTGACTGAGTGTCCTAGACTCCTAGTACAGTAAGAGTAAGTAGTAACAGTAAGTAGAACTAACTAATTACAATAATCAATCAGCGATCAGAAGGAAATGGAGTGTGGGTGTGTGTACACTCAGACAGTGAGTGCACGCAGGCAGGAGCTAGTAGCCTATGAACACAGTGACTGAGTGTCCTAGACTCCTAGTACAGTAAGAGTAAGTAGTAACAGTAAGTAGAACTAACTAATTACAATAATCAATCAGCGATCAGAAGGAAATGGAGTGTGGGTGTGTGTACACTCAGACAGTGAGTGCACGCAGGCAGGAGCTAGTAGCCTATGAACACAGTGACTGAGTGTCCTAGACTCCTAGTACAGTAAGAGTAAGTAGTAACAGTAAGTAGAACTAACTAATTACAATAATCAATCAGCGATCAGAAGGAAATGGAGTGTGGGTGTGTGTACACTCAGACAGTGAGTGCACGCAGGCAGGAGCTAGTAGCCTATGAACACAGTGACTGAGTGTCCTAGACTCCTAGTACAGTAAGAGTAAGTAGTAACAGTAAGTAGAACTAACTAATTACAATAATCAATCAGCGATCAGAAGGAAATGGAGTGTGGGTGTGTGTACACTCAGACAGTGAGTGCGCACACGCAGGAGCTAGTAGCCTATATGAACAGTGACAGTGAGTGTCCCTACGGGTACAGTAAGAGTAAGTAGTAAGTAAGTACAACTAACAATAAATCAATCAGTACTCAGAAGGAAATAGAGTGTGTGTACACACAGACAGTGAGTGAGTGCACACACGCAGGAGCTAGCTAGTAGCCTATAAACAGTGACAGTCAGTGAGTGTCCTACTCCTAGTACAGTATAACTACAATACTATTAGTAAAGGACAGCAGAAATACTGGTATAGATGAGAGAAATAAACAGAGGACAGCTGCCCACAGAGGCAAGGCCCCCCTGAGGCCTAAACCTGTAAGCTTGCAGCAGCTGCCTGCAGTTCTCTAATGTAACACACAAGCTACTAACTAAAATACAATGTCTATCTAACTAACAACAATATAGGTGTATATGGCAGGTGTAGGTGAGCAAAAACGCTAGGTAAATGACCACAATAGAGCACTTGCTAAGCCAAAGCACAAAGGAGCAACTCTCTCTCTGTACAAGTCTCAGGCAAGCATGGAAAAACCTAACATGGCGGCCGCAATTTATAGGGTAGGGGCTGGCCAGGGTCCCCCTCTGTGATTGGCTGCCGTCAGAGGGCCTGGGAGCCCTCTGATTGGCTCTAAGGACATCAATCTGGGCTATGACGCTATTCGAGCTCGGCACCGAGCTCGAATAGCGCCGGTTTGCTCGAATAGCTCGAATAGTGAATGGGCTATTCGAGTGTACTCGGATAGCCCATTCGAATAGCTCCAGCTATTCGGAGCTCGAATACCGAGCTCGAATAGCTGAAAAAGAGCTCGAATATTCGAGCTACTCGAATATTCGAGCTCTGCTGAGCACCACTGGCGTGAACCCCTCAGCTGGCTACAGCCTTCAGACAGCCATTTGTGACGATTCAAAACCAGAGGGAGTGGTGAGATATCTGTTCATTACCATTCGTTAGCAACACCGGACTGTATCCAGCTGCTGTGCTTATGTGTTTACTAATAGGAAAGCGGCTTGCTGTTTTTCATCTCAAAGTTATCCTGCACTAATACTCGCCTACTGCTTGCTTACTAATACAAACTGGACTGGACTTTCATCACCTTTAAAGGGACCTCACCATCTAATTATGCTAACAGCCCAGGACTATTCAAATGCTTTCTAACTAGTACTCATTATATAGTGCACAAAACAGTCCGGTGGTACCACCCTAGGTTGAGCGTGCATGGTTCTGGTATGTTTGTACATATGTAAGCGTGAATGGTTTCTTAAACTTAAAAGCTGGCCAGCAAAGTGGATTAACTAGCTCCGTAACTTGTCTATTGGTTTTATTTATTTCCATTCCCCTGTCTTTTTCTTTCCTTATCCCCAACCATTTTAACATATTTGATAACTCCTTAAATAAAGAATTTGATATATTTTTTACTAAATACACGTGAGACCACTACTTTATTGTATTGCAAAACTTTTAAATGACTGCTACTCTTCATAAATATAACTGATTTGCCTCATGAGTCTCATTACTCCTACCCGACTCTTATAGGTCTTATACACCCTGTGGTGAGACCATTCTGCTGGTCGTGGACAGTCTCTGGAACAGAAACTTATTATACAGCTCGTTTCTTTATCAACAGCATGAGGACTATACTAACTGCAGCACTATTCATTATAGTGCTTCTACTCGGAGAAGATGTTTACCACATTTACATAAGCAGTCGCGGTCTCTGGGAATATATGCCGCTTATAATGTTACATGTAACTGTTATGGTGTGACGTTGTAGCTTCATTAAGTTTTATTATTATGGTTACATTTCTGTACACTGCATGAAGACAGTTGTTTGTAGTGCTTGGAAGCCGTGTTCAGCTGCTGAGGTTACAAGTCCCATATCTGACACCTTTATAAAGCTAACGGCTTGAAGATTATGCAATTAATAGTATGAGCATTGACCATCCCCTTTTGATATGTAATCAGAATAGATGGCAGTGGGTATATACAAACACATATATATACATACATACATACACACACATATATATAAATATATATATATATATATATATATATATATATATATATATATATATATATATATATATATATATATACTAATATAGCTCTTTAGAAGATGGTTGCAGCTGCTTGACTCTAGTACTGTAAACGGGCTCATTTAGACCATTAGCTCTTTTCAACAACAAAAGATAAAGCACACAGAAAATAACACAAGGCCCCCCCTTTTTGCTCTCTTACCCCTTCCCCCCCACCCCCACCCCCATCCCTTCCTCATTATTATTAATACCCATTGCACACAAACATAGCAGGTCGCAGGGTGTCTAACATTGATACTGAGACGGCCGATAACAGGCAGCTAGAAGTAGACTATCGTGCCTAAACGTATACAAGAGGGCAGCTGTGAAAACATATAATAATCAATCCTCTGAAGACTAGGCGGAGAGCTGACAGAGGAGCGCAGGAGAGACGATTTTGTACACCAACTGCACTGCTGGGCTTTGGCCACTGGACGGTAGTATGACTACTTAATTTTACATCCCAACAGCAAGGATGCCTCTACTCTGAAAATGAATATGATCGAGGGAATTCATCCCCGTTTAGTAATGATATTGGTGATGCTCTCCACTCCTTTCTCTGGCAGCTCTCAAAAAATTGTATACTCTTCTCAGTGAGCTACTAACTTATAATATAAGCCTATAAACAATATGCTAAGCATATGTACCTAGGATTTAAATACTGTATATTATATAAATGATCATGGATAATGGAGTGGGTATTCTATTCTCACAATATGCTGGCACGGCACTTTTTAAGAAATAAATTCACATAACTAAAAGGCTGTTCCCGGGATCTCCCTCCGTCCACTCACTAAACCACAAATTTACTATTTAGGAGATCAGCACACAATCCCGGTTGCCCCCTTCCCCCCCCCCCCCTTCCTTGCTCCAATGGGCTTTGTAGTGTTTAATCCAACAGTTCTTATAAATCACTCCACCCTTATGAGACAGTGGATATAACTACAGGTTATCTGATGAAAGTATTGTTTAAAACTAAGTATTACCCTCAGTTTTGAAACTGAGTGAGGCTGGGCAGCGGTCTCTTGGACATGCAGACCACTGCCCCCTGTATATACACCAAAAGGAAAAAGAAGGTTATTTTTCCTTCCAGGACATTTTTTGCGCCTGTTTTTTTTTTTTTTTTTTTTGGTTATTTGAGTATACATACCAGTCCTAGTTTGGGACTGTAGGTTCTCTGTTTATCAGTAAGTTTGGGGATACAAGACGTCCAGGTAACTGTTGGCTCTACAGGATGTAGGGTGGGGGGGGGGGTTTATGGTTAAGGGTTACACAGTAATTTGGCTATGCATTTGGATGTACTGCCTATTTCTCTCCTGTCTTTCTTTCCAACTTGTCTCGCCCCATCTCTGGCCCGGGCCTGTCCCTGCTTTACTTCGCCATGACAAATGTAAGTATACACTGCATAGATATACTGCCCAAGCACACATCCGAATGTTACTAATGCTATGGATAAATTACAATCAGGGGTCCTCAGCAGGACCCCAAATGCAAAGTTTCCCCGAAAATTCTGGTGTTTTTTTTGGGTTTGCCGCATGCGAACCCGACCCAGAATGCTGCAATCCGAGCCGAACCCGAATACGAAGCCTGCCGAATGTGCGCACACGAATTCAGCCGGATGGAGCTGTGGGTTCGGGTTCGGCTTCGGGATTCGGGGATGACGTGATTGGGCCAATCAGAAGTCCTCCTGCCGAGGACCTGGCAATCCTAGCAACCAATCAGAGGAGGGGAGCCTGGCCATCCCCTCCTCTATATAAGGCGGCGGCCATCTTGAGGATCCACGCACTTGTGTGACTGCTGCTGGTACTGAGAGATTCTCCAGTGCTGTGCTGTGTCTGAGCAAGTGCTTTTCACTGCTAAACCTAGCGTTTTGCTTCCTAAACACCTCCTAAACAGATTTATTGTTGTCTTATATAGTTAGCTAGTATTTTGATTGTTTTTAGTCAGCTAGTGTATAGTGTATACTGTGCTAGGCTAGTGTTAGTCTGTGTGCAGGCTAGGCCTGCTAGCCTAGGTAGCCTTTAGCCTACTACTAGCTTAGGTAGGTTAGGGATTCTAGTTAGTTGTGTACTTAGTAGTACTAGTTTAGTTAATATTACTGCTGTAGTCTGTTACTTTATTAGTTTCAGTACTGTGTTAGTTAGTTACTGACTGTGACAGGCCACCACCAGCATCCGTTGTGAGTGACCTGACCTGTGACTGTCTGTCACCTGCCTGAGCCTATTGATTGATTGTGTCTGACCGTGTGTGACCGATTGTTGTAATTGTCACCGACTGTCTGCCGTACGACTTACTTGTAGCGTAGTACGCTAGGTGTTTCTTAGTTACCTGCGTGCGTACTACTACTAGTGAGTACTGCTATACTACTAGTCTACTAGTACCCGTTCACTTATTTTTTTTTTTCACTGTTACTGTGTGATTTTATCATCATCTGTAGTGTGTGTAATAAATAAGAGTTACAACACATACAGGCCACCACCAGCTTTCGTTGTGAGTGACTTGTGACTGTCTGTTATTAAAGTTTACACCCTTTCCCGCCCTCTTCTACTTTTTTTTTTTTACTGTATTTGTATAGTGCACAATGACTGGTAGAGGTAGAGGGCGATGCACCACCAGGAGAGGCAGCTCCATTGCAAGAGCCACTGCCAGCAGCAGCAGGTCTGGGACTGGTCCGCCGCCAGCCACCGACCGCAGGGAGGAGGGAGCAGAGGCGCATCAGCAGCGTGTTGCGCCCATCTTTGAGACGGGTCGTCACCCACGGCCCATTGGGGAGAGTCAGGTCCAGGTTGTGGTGGAAATGATGGTGGGGCAGGAAGTCACCTTTTCCAGCCAGGCCTCCAGCACCAGCGAGACTAGTGCCACCAGCACTCCTGTCCGCAGCAGGCCTCCACCAGCACTTGAGGCCATGTACACCTGATGAAGGGGATGTCCCCGAAACATGTTGTGTAATTGCTGAATGATTCGATAAAGTTTTGAAGTCAGTTGAGTGCCGTCTCCTTATTGATGAAAATTGTGCCGCAAGTGGAGTGGTGACCCACGGGAGAGTTGAGCACCGGCGACCCAGGCAGGATCAGGCCTGTGGAGGAGGTTACCCAGGAATATTGACTTTTGCACTTGAGGCCATGGTCACAGTGACCCCATCTACCAGCCTCAATGAGCACGCTCTTCTCCCCTGAGACTGTGACCATGTACAGGGATGTTTTGGAGAAGTATGAGTTGGACATCATGGGGCCATCCAAGAAGGGGGAGTTTGAGGTGCAGAAGTTTGTTGTTGGCGCTGAGGAGGAGGGGCGTGATGCAGGGGATGTTGGGGTAGAGGAGTTGGTTGAGGCGGGCTCACAGGGTATGTTTGGGGTTGATGATGAGGACTTGATAGATCCTTCCTATGTGCCACCAGTACCACCAGCACAGTTGGTTGAAGGCAGCTCGCCATCGGAGGAGGAGGCGTCTCTGGCGCAGAGGCGCGGCAGCAGCAAGGCGGCCAGCACAGGGCGTGGAAGGCAGGAGCCACAGCCTGCTGCTTCAGTCGCTACCACCACCCGCAGCAAACCTCTAACTAAAACCAAAAAGGCACAATCCTCCAATGGGCACCCAAAAACCTCAGCCTTCAGGCTCAAAGAGCAGGTTGAAGTCCCCAGTCTGGCGGTACTTCGCCAAGTGCCCAGTGGACCTGACCCGTGCAATTTGCAACAGTTGCAATCTCAGTCTCAGCAGAGGTCGCGATATCCACAAATTGAGTACCTCATGCCTGCAGACCCACTTACAGAGCAGACATTTTGAGGACTTTAATGAGTTGAAGAAGCTTATGCAAAGTGGTGCAGGCAGTGGTCAGAGCCAGACAGCCACTGCACAGATTTCAGCGGCGGCAGCAGCAGCCGACCCTCCTGCCCATCCAGCAGCAGCAGCCGACCCTCCTGCCCATCCAGCAGCAGCAGCACAGCAGCAACTCACTCCCACCCCCCAGGCAGCCAGTCCTCAGTGGCCTCATCAGCTCCCTCCACAGTGGCCTCATCATCCTCCCGTGCAGGCAAATGCCGCCAGACCCTGCTCAGCGAAGTATTCCCTGGTGTGACCAAGGTGCTGCCTCCCGCCCACAGACGCATCCGGTTTCTGAACGTGATAAAGGGAGGGGGGACACCAAGAGCCCAATAGTGTGATATTGTATAGATGATAATTAATAATGAGTAATATAACAATTTAATACTCACAAACCAGGGTTACCATTAGGCAACCACTGTGAAGGCAGGTGGGGAGATTAACCTGACCCCACTCAGGATTAAAAGTCGCTCTCTGTAGATGGGAAGAAGATGGGTACAACCCTCCACCAAGGGTGGACTTAGCAATATGTAGAAGCTTTCCAGAGGCGCCAATAGAATAAAAGTCACTTAAACGAGCTTAAAACCGATGGGGCAGTGGTGGGCCTATCCCATCCATGCGGACAAAGCAAACAAAGGAAGGACTGTGGCATCAACAGTCAAACAACAATTTATTTATACTCCACAGTAAAAATAGGCAACGCGTTTCACGGGCTCAATCCCGCTTCATCAGGCCAATGAAAAAAGGAGCATACAGCTGAAAACAAAGTGTCAGAGGACATAGTGTAAGGCAGGTTTTGTGAGTATCGCTCATGTTCACAAACAATTCAATGTCAAAACATAACTATATGAACATCAAAACATATTCAGAGGTACTTATTATGCAACACTTTTAAATCATGCAATTCTATGCAAAGTGATTTTATGCAGAACATTTTCATGTAGAAAACTCAGGATTTAGCCTATTAGCTCTACTGGCCACTGTATTCCTTTTGCTTTTCATGCAACAGTTATAAATAGAGGTACATTTGATCAGGTGAATAAATGCATGTAAATTAATATGTTCCTTAATGGGATCAAGTGGTATATAATAATAAATGGGAGCTACCTGTTGATTCAGTATTGGGTCTAAATTTAAAGAAAGACGGGGGAGGGCAAACGTGTCACCAAGAGAGGTAAAAACGTATTTACAGCTAAAAGGACAAAGAGTAAAAATATATAGAGTAAAAATACAGAACAAAAATATAAAGTAAAAAATATATATATATACATATTATTATCTATAGAATATAGGGTAAACATATGTATTATTACCAGGATGAGGACGAGGTCAATCAAAGTATAATAGTACTAGAAATGGTAGTGATAATGATCTCTGTTAAACAATAAAACAATAGAACAATAAGACAATCAAACAACAGACCAGCATTGCCTGAACACTGGCTTACCTTAACAGCATCAAAACCACACTGAGCGCCTCTGTAATCACATAGAATGCTCCAGTGTCTTAAGAAGGGGGAGTGTAAGCTTTTCCACCAATCAGCAACTGCCATGTGGAACGTATGATGTCATTGCTGTGGGGCGGAGTAGAGATGGAAAAGTACCAAGTGTGAAAACTTACACACTGGCGTGATGGCTGCTGCCTATAGTGGCTACATAGTGTAATGGTCAAGGGCTCTGCCTCCAACACAGGCGACCCAGGTTCAAATCCCGGCACAGCAAACCAGCACCCAATTTAGTTTTTGGACATCAGTAATAATGAGGTAAACAAACATTTTGGAGTGTGAGGGAGATAACGTGGTAATAAAAAGTTTATAAAAAATATGTGTAAATAATAATAATAATAATAATAATAAAAATGTATATATATATAAAAATAATAATAATAAATAATAAAAATAAATAAATAAATTTAAAATTAATAATACTAATAATAATAATAATAAAAAGAGAGCGACATTTAAAAACTATAGCGGCTATATGTGGATCCAACATTCAGTAAACCTTTTCCAGTACTTCATTCAGTCCTTCTGGAATAAGGGTTTTGAGTACTTGGATCCAATACATTTCTCTTTTTTTGAGATTTTCATGGGCGTTGGGTGTAGTCTCACCAATAGAGTCAATCAAGGTTATGGAGAAGGAGTCTGGGTTACTGTGGTGGTGTGAATGAAAATGCCTGGAGACACTGTGGAAGGGAAATTTATTTAAGATGTTTCTCTTGTGCTGTCCTATCCTGTTACGTGCCATTTGTGTTGTCCTGCCCACATACTGGAGACGACAGGCACAGGTTATGACGTAAATGATATATTTTGATAGGCAAGTGTTGTTCTGTTTGATGGAATATTGAATACCTGTGGCTGTGGAATGAAACACTGGGGTATTGGTAACAAACTGGCATGCAGAACATCTGGGGCTTCTACAAGGGTGAGAGCCTGGTTCGATCGGGGACATGGTACGGTTTCTGAACGGGTTGCTTGCCCGGGCCATGTGCTCCCAGCTCCTGCCATATTCCTTTGTGCAGGAGGGGAGGGACATCAGAGCGCTGCTGCAGGTTGGGATCCCGGAGTGGCAAGTCCCCAGCCACCACTATTTCTCCCGCAGGGCTATCCCAGCACTGCACTGATCTGCCATGGAGAACGTGGGCCGCGCGCTGGATCACGCTGTCAGTGTGCGGATCCACATAACCATGGATTCCTGGAGCAGCCGGTTTGGGACAGAGCGCTATCTGTCCTTTATGGCCCACTGGGTCAGCCTGGTGGAAAGCCCGAGCGAGGAAGCAGCAGGTCCATCCTCGGGCGCAGCAGCACCAGTCGCCCACTACGTGGTGCCACCGCGCGGGGTCAGGGGAGAAGCAGCAGCTCCCACCGCCAAGCGATTCCATCTCTCCAGCAGCGTGAAGGCCCGGCACTGCCAAGCGCTGCTGGAGATGAAAAGCCTGGGGAAAAACTCCTTGACGGCATCAAACGTGCTCCGGTGAATCGTGGGAGACATACCATGCTCCAAACATCAAATACTAATGCTCAGACTACTATTACATTATGCTAGGAAATCCTTAATCCTTAAATGGAAACAACCATCCATACCATCCTTACTGGACTGGAAGAAATTGGTAAATTCAGCGCTCCCACTCTATAAACTAACTTACCAAGCGCGCAATCAGTATAAAAAATTCAATAAAATATGGCATAAGTGGGTAGACTCCTCGGAAACCACGATTCCCAACCTGGACATTACTGCAGCAGTACAAGATCTATGTCTACCATAGATCTAGAATTTTATTCTATTTTCTTCCAGGTAAGGCACCCGGCCTCTTTCCATGTAAAATCGCTTTCCCCTGGGTGATGCACATGATAATAAATCAGAAGCTTTTTGTATAACCTTTCTTATATATCATAAGTCCTTGCTTTTTCAGATTATACAACAATATGTATGTAATGCCAATGGATCTACCTGTTATATATACTTTTCCTAACTGGAAATTGTTTTTTTATGTTTTATGTGTTGTGTTTTATGTGAATACACTGAATAAAAAATCTCTTAAAAAAAAAAAACGTGCTCCGGTACCTCAGGGAGCAGGAGAGGACATGGCTGACCCCCAGAGGCCTCACTGTGGGATTGGTGGTGTCCGACAATGTCGCCAACCTGCTGTCTGCCATCAGCAGTGGAGACTTGCTCCACGTCCCTTGCTTGGCCCACGTCCTGAACCTGGTGGTGCAAAAGTTCATGCTCACCTACCTGGGGATGGAGGAGCTGTTAGAAGCGGCGCAGAAAATTGTGCGCACTTTCTGCCGCTCAGCAGCTGCCGCAGCAAAACTAGCAGACATCCAGCAGCAGGAGGGCCTGCCACGACACCGCCTGATCATAGATGTGCCAACTTGCTGGAACTCCACCCCGGCGATGTTGGAGTGGCTGGTTGAGCAGAGGAGAGCTGTCAACCGGTACATCTATGATGCCACTGTCACCGGCAGCAGAAGCAGCACCACACTCCAGCTCCTCACCAACGCACAATTGGGGCAGATGCAGCAGGTCTGCTTGGTGTTGGCTCCCTTCCTGCAGGGAACCAACCTGGTGAGTGTACAACGGGCATCCCTCTGCTAGTGGGTGCCCTTTGTTTTTCTGCTGGACAGGGCTCTTGGCGATTTGGTGGATTTGGGAGAGGAGGCCCTGAAGCAGCTGGAACAGCAGCCGCCTGCGCAGTCCACTGCTCCGCAGGTATTTGAGTCCCTGGAGGAAGAGGAAGAGGAGGAGTTGGAGGTGCTGGACGTTGCTGCTGGGGGGGGGACATTGGAGCGCAGCAGCAGTGGAGAGAGGAGGAAGAGTCTCAGGGGCAAGAGGAGGAGGAGGACGCTGACCCTGATGTCTGTTAGACGGTCCACCCAGTTCCCCATGGCAGTGCACATGCTGCGCTGCCTGCGCACAGACCCCAGGGTCAAGTGGATGCAAGCGAGGGAGGACGCCTGCATCAGAATGATCCTGGACCCACGGCTGAGGGGGAAGTGGGATCAGTTTCTGCCTGCCAGAGACCGTGAGCAGTGAGCAAGGGAGTTGCAGGAGATCCTTGTTCGGCAACTGGAGGAAGCCTTCCCCCCGCCTTCCACTCCCTCTGTCCCTGTCCAGCAGCCAGCAGCACAGCAGCAGGTGCCTGTGGCCAGCAGCAGCGTCAGGCGCCCAGGAGACCTGCTGTCATTGACGCAGGCATTCTACTTGAAGGTACAGCAGCCTAGAGAGGAGGTGCGGGCAGCAGCCACCTTCGGTGAGAGAGTCACAGCCAGCGCATGATCCGGATGGTGGCCGGCTACATGGGGTCCTTCATGGGGTCCACAGGCTCCTCGCTGCCGGTGTCAAGCCCACTGGAGTACTGGGTGGAGCGCTTGCACATCTGGAGGGAGCTTGCGCAGTACGCCCTGGAGGTATTGTCTTGCCCCCCTTCCAGCGTGCTGTCTGAGAGGTGCTTCAGTGCGGCCGGTGGCGTGGTCACCGAGAAGCGCTCTCGTCTGTCCACAGAAGGCGTGGACAGACTGACATTTTTGAAGATTAACCAGGCCTGGATAGAAGGCACGTTCCTGGCACCTGTTGTCAGTGAAAGGAGGACATGAGGTCCCTGCCTGGGAATTACAATGCATTGCCTGCTGCCTGCCATACGTGATGACTCCTCCTCCTCCTCCTGCTGCATTGATTTACCTATGAATTTATTTATGTATGTATTGTATTTCTACCTGACTCCTCCTGCTGCTGCTGGCCTGCTGCACTGATTTATTTATGAATTTATGAATTGATTTATGTATTTATTGTATTTATAAAGTGGCAACATATTACACCGCACTCATTTTCATCCTGCTGCTGTCAGTGTGTCCACCGCCAGGGTCCACACTATGCATTGCCTGCTGCCAGTGCCACACATCACTCACTCACTCCTCCTGCTGCTGCTGTTGTATTTATCCTCCTGATGTCAGTGGTCCCACCGCCAGGGTCCACACAATGCATTGCCTGCTGCCAGTGCCACACGTCACGTTTTTAGTTATTTTTTTTTTTTAAGTACACCTAATTCAATGTGGTTTCCCTTTAAAAAAAAAAAACACATAAAAAACTCCCGAATTCGCAAACACAAATTTTTGCCGAACTTTGAGGCGTAACCCGAACCAAATATGAATCCGAACCGAATTTAGTGGTCGAAGGCGAATTCGAATGTCATGCGGACCCGAATTCAAATGTACCCGAACCGAATTTTGGTACATTTGGCCTGATCACAATATATTTCTTAAATGTCATCTGTTAAAGTATTGTCGTGGAATGTGAGGGTGCTGGGTTCCAAGATCAAATGTGTGCTAGTTATGAATTTCCTTAAACATTCTCCGCATATATGCTTTCTTCAAAAAACGCATTTAATAGGAAGCAAGATAATGGCCCTTAAAAACCCTGGGTAGCTCATGCCTACCATGCAACATATTCATCATATTCCAGAGGAGTTACCATTTTGGTAAATAAAAGCCTACCATTTCAACTAAACACAATCAAAATTGACCCTGGCGGTCAGTATATTATAATACAAGCTACTATAAACCAAGAAGAAGTGATACTAGCAAATGTCTACCTACCTCCTCCAGCTGATATCAGGCTGTTAGACAGCATTATCTCTTATTACACAAATGCCCACACATACATTTTTAATATGTGGTGATTTCAATCTGGTACATGACCCCGTCCTCGATAGACTTAAAGCAAATAATAGGGATACACTGGAATTTAGAAAATGGTTGGATGCTTACTCTTTAATAGATATATGGAGATGGAAGCACCCTACCACTAAAGCATACTCATGCCACTCTGCATCCCTTGGCTCCCTCTCCAGAATCAATCTTGCCCTTACCTCCAAATAATCTCTTCCATTGGTTAAAACCTCTCAATTTCTTGCCAGGGGGATCTCTGACCACGCACCTGTAGAATCATTACTACTAATAGGCCCTAGACAAAAAGACAGGGTGTGGAGGCTATCCAAACACTGGATTGTAAATCCGACAATTGATATCATAAAAACGTCAAATTAAGTTATACTGGGACATTAATCTAAACTCAGCTTCACCACAAATGGAGTGGGACGCGGGCAAAGCGGTCATTAGGGGCAATACTTCGGGGCCATCAAATTTGCTAGGGACCAAACTAAAGCATACATACAGTGGAAAGAAAAAGCAGCCACGGAACTCGAAAATGAATATATAAATAATAACGATCCTGAAACATAATAAATGGCAACTAGCTTTAGCGCAACTCGAACGCTACAGGGTTGACGCCACAAAGAAAAGCCTACTTGAACAAAAACAGAGAATTTTTGAACAGGGAGACAGGACGGGTAGACCCTTAGCCTGGTTATGAAAAGATGCATAACCTATAATAACTATACCCCAGCTGATGAATTATTCTCAAGTCATTACTACTGACCCAGAGGAGATAAATGAAATATTTCTCCAATACTACACAGCTCTTTATACTAGCAGGCTTACACAATCTGAAACTGATCTTGAACAATATTTGGTAAAGATTGATTTACCCACACTGCATATGGAAGATATAGAGGCCCTGGAAGCGCCTATATCACTCGAGGTGGTTAGAGATGCTATAGAGGATATGCAGGCTGGCAAGACACCAGGTTTAGATGGGCTCCCCACTGAATTTTATAAACAATACTCTAACATGTTAGGTCCAAAACTAAAACGCACCTTTCAATTATCATTTGATAAAGGCTCCCTACCACCGTCTATGGCAGACGCGTTAATAGTGATTCCTAAGCCGGGAAAAGATCCTACCAGATGTACATCCTATAGGCCCATATCCTTGCTGAACACGGACGCCAAAATTCTTGCAAAAATACTGGCCACTTGACTTAATCTCTGTATAAACAAAATAGTACACCATGATCAATCTGGGTTTATGCCTGGGAAAAGTACAGACATTAACCTAAGAAGATTGATAACCAATATTGCTGCCCCACATTCCAACCTGGGTCAACGTATTATAGCCTCTCTTGACGCCAAAAAGGCATTTGATTCAGTGGAATGGCTATATTTATGGGCGGTAGTGCGTACATTTGGGTTTGGGGAGAACTATTAATTGGGTACAAATGCTGTATAATTCTCCTAAAGCTAAAATACGAACAGGAAACATAATTTCACAGTCCTTTTCCTTAAAAAGAGGTACTAGTCAGGGATGCCCACTGTCCCCGAGTCTATTCGCAATAGCCATGGAACCAGTGGCCGCATGCCTTAGACAATCAACTACGGTGAGGGGGTTAAAGTTTGGAAATCTGCATGAAAAAGTGTCCCTTTATGCGGACGATGATGTTCTTCTTAAGTGACCCTTACTTGTCACTAGATGCAGCCCTAAGTGTATTTGAAGAATCTAGTGCGTTGTCTTGCTCCAGTTAATTTTGACGCCAGTCGATACTATTTCCTTTAGATTATTTGTATTCCTTGCCACCAAATCCAAACTCCCCCTTAATAATGGTGAACCAATTTAAATATTTGGGTATTCAAATAACCAAAGATGTTGCAAGGTATACATCACTTAACATAGATCCAATCATCTAACAACTCGAAAATAGATGTAATGTCTGGAGCAGACTTCCACTAAACTTGATAGGCAGAATTAACTTGCTTAAGATGATTTTTTTTACCTAAATTTAACTATGTGTTTAGGCATTGCCCAGTCTGGCTCCCGACGGCACTTTTTAAACAAATCGACAAACTAATTGTTTCCTTTATATGGGCAGGTAAAGAGCCGAGAATTGCATTAGACTTATTACAACTCCCAAAATCTAGAGGTGGTCTAGCGCTCCCACATTTTCCAAAGTACTACTGGGCGTCAGAACTTGTTATGGTTAGGTGTTGGTTTTCTCAGGAGGCAACAAACCCGGCAGTGAATGTGGAGGCAGCACTGTTGGGTTCGTATGAACAATTAACAAACCTTCCCTACAGAGGACCTAAAGCCAACTCTCACACCACTATGGCTATGACAACAACCTGGAAGGCTTGGTCAACAACTAGAGCCCTTATAACCAAACCTGACACTATATCTCCCTACACCCCACTATGGGGAAACCCACAGTTGAAGCATTTCTCTACTATAACCAACCATGTCATTTGGGCATGATACGGAATTAAAAATCTATCTCACATCCAAAAGGACAAATCTCTTTATTCTTTTAAAGATAACCTAAAGTCAAAAAAAAATGAGATTAACTCACCTGGGGCTTCCCTCAGCCCCCTGCAGACGATCGGTGCCCTCGCAGCTCCGCTCCAATGCTTCTGGTCCCGCCGGCGAACACTTCCGGTTTGTCCGTCAATGGCCAACAGGCATGGGAACGCGAGTGATTCTTCGCGTTCCCAGCCTGTATATCGCCCCCTATGCTGCTATTGCGGCCAGGAGGCTGCAATAGCAGCATAGGGGACATATACAGGCTGGGAACGTGAAGAATCACGCGCGTTCCCATGCCTGTCGGCCATTGACGGCGAAACCGGAAGTCGTCGCCGGCGGGTCCAGAAGCATCGGACCGGAGCTACGAGGGCACCGATCGTCTGCAGGGGGCTGAGGGAAGCCCCAGGTGAGTTAATCTCATTTTTTTTGGTTGCCTTTAGGTTCACTTTAATGAACTGAAAGCTCAGTTCGATCTTCCTAATAAGCACTTATTTAGGTTTCTTCAGTTACAACATGCGCACAGGTCACAATTTGGGTCCCAGCCTCCTGACATGCAAACTGACAGTTTAGAACAACTACTCTTAACTAAAAACCTCCCCAAAACACTCTCTGCCATCTACACTGAACTGCTTACTCGCAATAATACCAGGCTGGATAAGAATTTCCAAAAATGGACACAGGAACAGGATATCTCCAATCTTGGTGGAGGGCTGTTTCACGCTGGGAATTGTGAGCTCTGATTATATTATATTGCTGTTTGCAAATTGTGTGTTGCTACTTTGATATCTGGTGGCTTGTGCATTGTGGTTCATCAGATATCTAGCAGCAAGTGTCAGTTTTTTAAAAGTACATTTTTTTTCTCTAGTTTGCTTGCAGCAGGCAGGCAATTAGCTAAGGGGAGGGATTAGCTGTAACAGGAGGTATTTGGTCAGCTTCAGGACTCAGTACCCGAGCTTGCTCAGTCTGTGGCGTGCTCACTAAGTGGCTTCGACAAGTTTCATAGGCGTTAAAAACAGGCGTTACAACACAGGCACAAAGAGGGAGGTGAGTGAGAGGAAGCAGGTAAGGAGTAAAAAAAACCAAAAAAAACTTCAACCAATATTGCGTTTTTTTGCATTGGTTAGAATGTGCTAGCACATTGTGGTGTAGTCTTTATAGTTTTGAGGACTCCACCCCAACTTCACTCACTCCCCCTCCTCCACCCCAACTTCACTCACTCCCCCTCCTCCCCTCCTCCACCCCAGCTGCACCCACTCACTCCCGAACTTCACTCACTCTCCCATTTCATCCCTTACCGCCACAGGTTTACTTTAAATATTTTTTCCCCACAAAATAGTCATCATGTTGGACAATGCAGTACAGTGTACATCCTGCAACATGTATGCATGTCTTGATCAGCGGATTTAGGGTGTTTACTGTGGCCCTGGGTGTGTGCGTGTTGCTCAGTTAGAGGCGGAAGTCGCAGAGCTAAATAAGCATCTCGCAACACTGAGACGCATACACAACATGAAGAAGAGCTTGGATCTCACGATCAGGGATGCTCGGATGTGCCTCATCCACGAATTTGGAAATCCGCGTGGTTGCAAAAAAAAATCTGCATCGGCCCCGCCGCATGCGGATTTTCGTTCGCATCCACGCAACCACGCTGATTTTTTGCCGTGAATGGCGTAATCACGCGTGGATTCCCGCCCGGAGGCGGATTTTCTTTTAACGTTAATAACAAAGCCCCCATACATGCTACAATCCCCCAAATTGCATGGATTATCGAGGTGATAAGGGGCAACATAACTTCAACATAAAAAATTCCCCCCACATTTTTTTTTCTAGAGAAAATGGATTTTAAAGTGAAATCAACACTTTAAATGGGGCTATTAATTGGTAATAAGTGGTTTTAAAAAGGGATATACGCGTTAAGCAGTCAATGAGGTGAAGGCGAGTTCCAATGGCACTTGGCGGCGAAGGTACCGCTGGAGGAGGATGAGTGGCTGACGCCAAAAAGGCCCCAGAGAGGTTTTTGTAATTTTTTTTTTTTTGCAGCAATTAGCAATGACATTGCAGCAGAGCTGTCAGTGGACACGGGCAGTGTGAACGCAGAGTGCAGTGGTGGTAGCGACTGAGTCAGGAGAAGGACTATGCGGGCGGTCAGTTCAGCAGCACAGAAGGACCACGGCAACATACTGGTAGTAGTAGTAGCAGCACAGCGTCATAGTGCTGGCCAAAAAATTAAATGCACCCGGTGACCCGGGCAGTGTGAACGCAGACAGAGTACATTGGTGGAAGCGACTGAGTCAGGAGGAGGAGGACAATGCGGGCGGTCAGATCAGCAGCAGCAGCACAGAAGGACCATGGCAACATACTGGTGGTAGTAGTAGTAGTAGCACAGTGTCATAGTGCTGGCCAAAAAATTAAATGCACCCGGGTGACCCGGGCCGTGATAACGCAGACAGAGTGCATTGGTGGTACCGTGGTAGCGACTGAGTCAGGAGGAGGAGGAGGACAAAGCGGGCGTTCAGTTCAGCAGCAGCAGCAGCAGCACAGAAGGACCATGGCAACATACTGGTGCTAGTAGTAGCAGCACAGCGTCATAGTGCTGGACAAAAAATTAAATGCATCCGGTGACCCGGGCAGTGTGAACGCAGAGTGCAGCAGCGGGAAGCGACTCAGGAGGAGGAGGACAATGCGGGCGGTCAGTTCAGCAGCAGCAGCACAGAAGGACCATGCCAACATACTGGTGGTAGTAGTAGCAGTAGCAGCACAGCGTCATAGTGCTGGCCAAAAAATTAAATGCACCCGGTGACCCAGGCAGTGATAACGCAGACAGAGTACATTGGTGGAAGCGATTGAGTCAGGAGGAGGACAATGCGGGCGGTCACTGAAGGATGCAGTGGGCACAGTACAAGGTCACTGAAGGATGCAGTGGGCACAGCAGTGGGCACTGGATATACAACTAGGTCACTGAAGGATGCAGTGGGCACAGTACAAGGTCACTGAAGGATGCAGTGGGCACAGCAGTGGGCACTGGATATACAACTAGGTCACTGAAGGATGCAGTGGGCACAGTACAAGGTCACTGAAGGATGCAGTGGGCACAGTACAAGGTCACTGAAGGATGCAGTGGGCACAGCAGTGGGCACTGGATATACAACTAGGTCACTGAAGGATGCAGTGGCCACAGTACAAGGTCACTGAAGGATGCAGTAGGCACAGCAGTGGGCACTGGGTATACAACTAGGTCACTGAAGGATGCAGTGGGCACAGTACAAGGTCACTGAAGGATGCAGTGGGCACAGCAGTGGGCACTGAATATACAACTAGGTCACTGAAGGATGCAGTGGGCACAGTACAAGGTCACTGAAGGATGCTGTGGGCACACAAGGATGTCACACTGTGTAATGAGATGCTCATATGCCAGCGAGCGAGCAGTGGGCACGGCACAAGGTCACTGACAGAATGAATGAACAGCGCTGGCAGAGAGTGGCGGCGCCGGCGGTGTGACTGGCTGCCTGCAAATAGTACAAGTGTATAACTGTCACTGGAATATACAAGTGAACACTGCAGTTGCACTAACCTGCCTGCCTGCGCTACACACAGATAATCCCCACTCCCACTACACTGACTACACTGCAGCACTGAACCTGGCTGCACTACACGCAGTTAAATAATCACTAGACTCCCACACTCCCACTACACTGACTACAACTAACTACAGCAATCACTCACTGACTAGCTAACTGTGTACAGTATAAGAGCAGTGTTAGCAAAAAAAGCTTTGTTTTTAACACAATAAATGCACTTGCTCAAACAACAATGGCCTGGAGATAATCCTCTCAGCACCACAGTCTAGCAAGGACAGAGCTTTTCCATCATGGCCGCCGCTTTATATTCAGGAGGGGAGGGCATAGCTCCCCTCCTGTGATTGGTTGCTAGGGCCTGGCTGGGGCACTCTGATTGGCCTGCAATGTGTCACTTCCGCATAGTTTGACGCATTTCCGCAAACCACGACTTCAGCACCGGGTTTCACGAGCGTGAATGCGGATTTCTGTCCGCATTTACGCGAAGCCGAAGTAGATTTTCGTGGTTGAAAGTCTATTCACGGCTTAGCGTGTCCGAGGCGGAATGCGTCAAAATGGTCATGAATCCACGCGTAAGCGTGATCACGACCTGGCGGTGAGCACCACTGCTCACGATCCAGTCACTGGATGGAACCGTTAAAGATGTGGTGGGTGGAGTACAGTCGGACCAAGAAGCAGAGGTAGCCGCTAGTTGGGTCACAGTTAGAAGGGGTAGGGGAAAAAGTGGCAGGGAGGCTAGTCCCATGTTGTCCCTCACTAATAAGTATGCTTGTTTGCGTAATATTGGGGAGGATGATTCTGGAGTAGCAATGCTGCAGCAGGATGTGCTCCTTAGCAACCAAGGGGCAGACTGCTGCAACGAGAAAGGGAATAGGAGTGCAGCTAAGAGTAGACAGGTACTGGTGGTAGGGGATTCAATTATTAGGTGCACAGATAGGGTAATCTGTCTTAGAAACCGTGAATGCCGTACAGTCTGTTGCCTCCCGGGTGCTCGGGTTCGGCATGTAGCGGAAAGAATTGACAGATTATTGGGTGGGGCTGGGGAAGACCCATCTGTCATGGTACACATTGGCACCAATGACAAAGTTAGTGGGAGATGGAAGGTCCTCAAAAATGATTTTCAGGTACTTGGAGATAAACTTAAAGCAAGGACCTCCAATGTGGTGTTCTCTGAAATACTGCCAGTGCCACGTGCTACATCTGATAGAGGAAGCTTAGGGAGTTAAATAAGTGGCTGAGAAATTGGTGTAGGAAGGAGGGGTTTGGGTTCCTGGAGAACTGGGTAGACTTTGCAGTCGGCTACAGGTTCTACAGCAGGGATGGGCTGCACCTTAATGGTGAGGGTGCAGCTGCATTGGGGGAGAAGATGGCTAAACGGTTGGAGGAGATTTTAAATTAGGATCTGGGGGAAGGCGGGAGGATAAAGTCTCAATAATGTAGACAAGATAAGGTAAAAAGACAGTGGGAGCCTAACATTATGGGGGGTGGAGAGGGGCGTGGGGATAAAGATTAAGGAGGTTGGTAAAACTTCAAGTAGCCCATTTCATGTAAACAAAATTGGTAAAAGTGCTGGTAAAAATATAAAGTGCATGGTAACCAAATGCTCGGAGCCTTGCAAATAAAATAGACGAACTAGAGTTCATTCTGAATGACAAAGGCTATGACATTGTGGGAATAACCGAGACATGGATGGATGAAAGCCATGACTGGATAGCTAATTTAAAAGGATACAATGTGTTTAGGAGGGATAGAACAGGGGAAAAAAGTGGAGAGGTTTGTCTCTTTGTTAAGAATTCTTTTACCGCTGTCCTCAACGATGAGATGGAGGAAGATTGCGAAGATGTGGAGTCCGTTTGGGTAAATATTCATGGTGGGAATAAAAGTTGCCAATTGCTTATTGGGGTATGCTACAGGCCACCTCATATTAATGAAGCTGCAAAACTGCAATTACTACAGCAAATTGAAAAAGCTGCAAGTAAAAATGAGGTCATAGTTATGGGCGACTTCAACTTTCCAGACATTGACTGGGGTATTGAGGCTACCCATTCTGGTAAAAGCAGCAGATTTCTGGCAGCACTACAGGACAATTACTTGACTCAAATGGTAACAGAACCAACTAGGGGGAATGCGTTACTGGATCTGATCATTTCTAATAGACCAGATAACGTATCAAATGTGCAGGTTCAAGAACATTTGGGAAATAGTCACCAGATCAAACGTTACCATGTTGTGATCACTGATAGGCCACGGGGCAGCGGGACCACTAAAACTATGAATTTTAGAAAAGCAAAGTTCAATCAAAATTAGGCAGGCACTAAGTTTAGTGAACTGGGATAATGTACTACAAGGGGATGACACTGAAGGGAAATGGCAGGCTTTTAAACTTATTCTTAATCAATATTATAGTATGTATATCCCATATGGAAACAAAATGTCTAGGAATAAAAAAAGGCCTCTATGGATGAATAGAATGGTTAGGGATAAAATGAAGAGGAAAAATAATGCCTATAAGGTCCTAAAACAGGAGGGGACCGAGGCTGCACTAAGCAATTATAAGGAGTGCAATAAAAATTGTAAAAAAGAAATTAGGCTGGCAAAGATCGAAGCTGAAAATCAAATCGCTAGGGATATCAAATCGAACCCAAAAAAGTTTTACAAGTACATCAACTCTACAAAAAGAATGGTTGACTATATAGGACTCCTAAAGGATGAGGGTGGGAACTCAATGGTGGATGACCAAGGTAAGGCAGAGTTATTAAATGCTTTCTTTGCTTCTGTCTTCACAAAGGAAACAGCACTGTTGCAAATTACAAAGGCAGAAGAGTCCCAATCTTCTAACTGTAATATTAAATACTTAACGCAGGAAGAAGTGAAGGCAAGACTAAATAAATTAAAAATAGACCAGGCACCTGGCCCAGATGGCATGCATCCTCGGGTCCTAAAGGAATTAAGTTCAGTTATAGATAAACCCCTTTATTTTATCTTTTGTGACTCTCTTGCAACTGGCAGAGTCCCAGTGGATTGGCGTACAGCCCACGTTTCCCCATTATTTAAGAAGGGCAAAAAATCAGATCCAGGAAATTATAGACTTGTAAGCTTAACATCAGTTGTATGCAAACTAATTGAGGGGTTACTAAGAGATACTATACACAACTTCATAGTAGAAAATAATCTTATTTCTCAGCATCAACATGGGTTTACTAAAGACAGGTCCTGTTTGACTAACATGCTCAGCTTTTATGAGGTAGTGAACGCTAATATGGATATTGGGAATGCTGTATATGTGATATACTTGGACTTTGCAAAGGCCTTCGACACGGTTCCACACAAAAGTCTGGTGCAAAAGTTGAGGATGCAAGGACTGGGGAAGAGTTTGTGTGCATGGATAGGGAAATGGCTAATGGACAGAAAGCAAAGCGTTGTGGTCAATGGATCATACTCAAAATGGGAGACTGTTTGCAGTGGGGTCCCACAGGGGTCTGTACTGGGTCCAGTGCTCTTCAATTTATTTATTAATGACCTAGTAGATGCAGTAGTGAGCAATGTTGCTATTTTTGCAGATGATGATTCTGCACAATTTTGTATCAACTCTCAGGAAGATAGTGTCATATTGTAACAGGATCTGGATATGATGGCTATATGGGCACATACATGGCAGATGAAATTCAATGTTGAAAAATGTAAAGTCATGCATTTTGGTTGTACCAATGGTCTAGCACCATACAAAACAAATGAGATACAGTTGGGGACATAAAACTTGGAGAAGGACTTGAGTACACAGACAACAAGTTAAATAATCATACTCAATGCCAAGCCGGTGCAGCTAAAGCTAACAAAATTTTGGGATGCATTAAAAGGGAAATACAAACTTGAGATGCTAGCATAATATTGCCCCTGTTTAACTTTCTAGTAAGGCCACATCTGGAATATGGAATTCAGTTCTGGGCACCACATTACAAAAAAGATATAGCAGTTTTAGAGCAGGTGCAGAGACGAGCAACAAAATTGATATGTGGGATGGAAGGTCTCACTTACCAAGAAAGGTTAGATAAACTGGGTTTATTTAGTCTAGAGAAAAGACGCCTTAGAGGGGATCTAATTAACATGTATAAATACATCAGAGGGCAATATAATAGCTTGGCGGATGAGCTTTTTGTTCCTAGGCCTTCTCAAAGGACTAGAGGACATGATCTGCGCATGGAGGAAAAAACATTTTAGCCATTTATTTAGGAAAGGGTTCTTTACAGTAAGAGTGATTAACCTATTTTGGTTTCTGGACGTAGAAACTACGTCCAGAAACCATGTGCGCTACCGCGCGCCCCCGCGGCCGATCGCGCGCGTGCACGCGCACTCCCGGCCGCGGATTCGGTAGTCAGGGAATCAATGTATCAGACTATGAAGTCCGATCACTGATTCCTCTCCTCCTCTGAAAAAGCGACAGCTTCTCTCGGAAGCTGCGCCTTTTCTGGCCATTCACTTCCTGATGCGCCACTCTAAGCGTATGTTACGCTTAGAGTGACGTCATGTAAACAAACTCATGGCCGCCATCTTGTGGCCAAAAAGTAATACTACACCTGAAAATAAAAATGAATTAAAATCAACACACATTTACATTATAAATCTATTGTTTACCCCCCACCCTCCCAAAACTACCCAAATAAAATGTTTACTATAAATAAAAAAAAACATTACAATAAAAAAAAAAAAAACATGTAAATATTTACCTAAGGGTCTAAACTTTTTAAATATCAATGTAAAGATGAAATATTTCTATATTTTTTTTATTTTAAACTTGTTAATAGTGATGGATGCAAAATGGAAAAAATGCACCTTTATTTCCAAATAAAATATTGTCGCCATACATTGTGATAGGGACATAATTTTAACGGTGTAATAACCGGGACATATGGGCATATACAATACGTGAGTTTTAATTATGGAGGTATGTATTATTTTAAAACTATAATGGCTGAAAACTGAGAAATAATGAATTTTTCCATTTTTTTCTTATTCTTCCTGTTAAAATGCGTTTACAGTAAAGTGGCTCTTAGCAAAATGTACCCCCCAAAGAAAGCCTAATTGGTGGCGGAAAAAACAAGATATAGATCAGTTCATTGTGATGAGTAGTGATAAAGTTATAGGCTAATGAATGGGAGGTGAACATTTCTCTCGTGAAAACCACGGAACGCGAATGGGTTAAGATGTGGAATGCATTGCCACAGGAAGTCGTTATGGCAAACTATATACCTGCATTTAAAGGGGGCTTAGATGCTTTCCTTGTGTTGGAAGACATCCATGGCTACAATTACTAGGTAATGCCTAATGATGTTGATCCAGGGATTTTATCTGATTGCCATCTGGAGTCGGGAAGGAATTTTTCCCTTTTGGGGCTAATTGGACCAAGTCTTGTAAAGGTTTTTTCGCCTTCCTTTGGATCAACAGGGATATGTGAGGGAGCAGGCTGGAGTTATACGTCCATCGAGTTCAACCAGTACAAAGTACGGTCTTTTTTTCAACCAAAATAACTATGTAACTATGTAAATTTAACTAAAGAAGAATGGGACACAATACTGGAAGATTTCCCTACTACGGTTATTTCTGCAAATGACCAACTTATCCAAACAAAATTCATACATAGAATTTATCTTACGCCGGTGAGGCTACACAGAATGAGTAATGTGAATTCAGATAGATGCTAAAGGTGTTTGGTGGACTCGGGCAGTTTTATCCACAATTTTTGGCAATGCCCCAAAATCATCCCCTTTTGGTAAAATATACTTTTAATTATTAATGCACTGGTACAAACCTCTTTTCAACTCGAGGCAGGGTTGCTACTACTAGGGAGAATTGCTAAGGACGTTATTTCAACTCAAACAATTGTTGGTGAGAACATTATGCTTCTATGCTAGAAAGGAGATTCTAAAATATTGGAGAAAAGCTTCTATCCCGACACTAGGTACTTGGGCTAAAACAAATAATGCCCTCCCCTTATATAGAACAACCTACCTAAATAGGAAAAGCCCTAAGAAATTTAACAAGGTATGGGGAGTCTGGGAAAGTAGGATTCTGGACCCAACAAATGAGAAATTTATACCAATTATTGACTGAAAGACATGGCGCTGGGGGTGCGGGGTGGGGGTGGGTGCGGGACTGGAGACGGGCGATGACCTTCATTTTCCTTCCGGGGTAATACTACCCCTCTTTCCTTTCTATATTCCTCTCAGGTGCAGAGCGGAACTGATAACACAACTGATTATAAGTATGTGATGCCATTTTACTTAAAAATGACAACAGATTTACCCATTGTATTATTCAGTAAAACGGCTTCAAATAAATAAATAGTTGCCTTAGGGACTCAGCTTTTTTTTTAATCTTTATTTTATGTGGGAAAATTAATTTTACTTTTACATAGGGGCTTGTAATTATGGCCAGAACACAACAAAACAAACAAAAAAAAAAAAACAGAAAAATAACACCTATATTTCAAAATAATATATTGTCGCCATACATTGTGATAGGGACATCATTTAAATGTTTTAATAATCAGGACAGCTGGGCAAATAAAATGTGTTGGTTTTATGCACTAAAGAATGTCGAATTTTAAAACTATAATGGCTGAAAACTGAGAAATTATTTGTTTTCCATTATTTTTGTATTTTTCCCATTAAAACGCATTTAGAATTAAAAAAATCTTAGCAAAATGTACTACCCACAAAAAGCGAAATTGGTGCCGAAAAAAACGAGGTATAGATCATTTTCTTGTGAGAAGTAGTAATAAAGTTATTAGGGAATAAGAGGGAGGAGCACTGACAGGTGAAAATTGCTCTGGTCCGTTAGGGCAAAAACCCTTGGGGGTGAACTGGTTAAAAAAAAAATTTTTACTGTAAAAAAAAAAAAAAAAAAAAAAAGTGGGAGTATCACGCTGGTGCGTGACGAGGTAACAGACATTTAAATACACAATAATAGCACAAGGTGTAGTCTAGATCAGTCAGAACTTGTACACAAGTAGATATAGAGTGGCTTGCAAAAGTATTCAGCCCCCTTGAAGTTTTCCACATTTTGTCACATTACTGCCACAAACATGAATCAATTTTATTGGAATTCCACGTGAAAGACCAATACAAAGTTGTGTACACGGGAAAAGTGGATGAAAATAATACATGACTCCAAACATTTTTTACAAATCAATAACTGCAAAGTGGGGTGTGCGTAATTATTCAGCCCCCTGAGTTACTACTTTGTAGAACCACCTTTTGCTGCAATTACAGCTGCCGGTCTTTTAGGGTATGTCTCTACCAGCTTTGCACATCTAGAGACTGAAATCCTTGCCTATTCTTCTTTGCAAAACAGCTCCAGCTCAGCCAGATTAGATGGACAGCATGTGTGAACAGCAGTTTGCAGATCTTGTCACAGATTCTCAATTGGATTTAGATCTGGACTTTGACTGGGCCATTCCAACACATGGATATGTTTTGTTTTAAACCATTCCATTGTTGCCCTGACTTTATGTTTAGGGTCGTTGTCCTGCTGGAAGGTGAACCTCCGCCCCAGTCTCAAGTCTTTTGCAGTCTCCAAGAGGTTTTCTTCCAAGACAGCCCTGTATTTGGCTCCATCCATCTTCCCATCAACTCTGACCAGCTTCCCTGTCCCCGCTGAAGAGAAGCACCCCCAGAGCATGATGCTGCCACCACCATATTTGACATTGGGGATGGTGTGTTCAGAGTGATGTGCAGTGTTAGTTTTCCGCCACACACAGCGTGTTGCATTTTGGGCAAAAAGTTCCATTTTGGTCTCATCCGACCAGAGCACCTTCTTCCACATGTTTGCTGTGTCCCCCACATGGATTGTGGCAAACTGCAAACGGGATTTCCTATACTTTTCTGTTAACAGTGGCTTTCTTCTTTCCACTCTTCTATAAAGGCCAACTTTGTGCAGGGCATGACTAATAGTTGTCCTATGGACAGATTCCCCCACCTGAGCTGTAGATCTCTGCAGCTCGTCCAGAGTCACCATGGGCCTCTTGACTGCATTTCTGATCAGTGCTCTCCTTGTTTGGCCTGTGAGTAGTGATGGGCCAAACCTCCGATTTTAGGTTCTCGAACCGGGTTCGCGAACTTCCGCGGAAGGTTCGGTTCGCGGAAAAGTTCGTAAACCGCAATAGACTTCAATGGGGATGCAAACTTTGAAAAATAGACCCTTTGAAACATCTTTTCCATCACTTTTGTGGCCAGCATAATTTTTTCTAACACCTGGAGGGGGGCATGGCGGAGTGGGATACACGGCAAAAGTCCCGGGGAAAAATCTGGATTGAACGCAAAACAGCGTTTTAAGGGCAGAAATCACATTGAATGCTAAATTGCAGGCCTAACTTGCTTTAAAACATCTTGCATGTGTATACATCAATCAGATAGTGTAATTAGAGTACTGCTTCACACTGACACACCAAACTAAAGGCTCACACACACATCAGACTATAGTCTTTGGAAAATGAAAGATCACAGACCAATCTTACCACCCTTCATGTAGTATGAGAGCCATACTCTACACAGTCTTTTCTATGGAGCTGAACTCCACAACAGAAAAAAAATATTTGCAAGATGCTGCACACACAGATGCTGTACAGACATAAAAGATCAGTATCTGCAAAAGATCTGTTCCTGCCAAAAATCCATTCCTGCAAATTGCAATGATAGTCTATGAGATCTGCAGATCATCATACACATGATTTAACTGACATTCATCTGCAGATCAAGCAATCATCTGCAGATCTGAAAATCCATCCTGGTGGATCTAATCTGTAGATGAATGTCAGTTAAATCATGTGTGTATGATGATCTGCAGATCTCAGACTATCTTTGCAATTTGCAGGAATGGATTTTTGGCAGGAACAGATCTTTTGCAGATATTGATCTTTTGTGTCTGTACAGCATCTGTGTGTGCAGCATCTTGCAAAGATTTTTTCCTGATGTGGAGTTCAGCTCCATAGAAAAGACTGTGGCTCTCATACTACATGAAGGGTGGTAAGATTGGTCTGTGATCTTTCATTTTCCAAAGACTATAGTCTGATGTGTGTATGCACCTTAACTGTGTAACGCACCGCAAGTTACCAGCTGTTTGTGTAGTGACGGCCATGCTGGACTACTGCGCAACATGGCGAGATTGCTCTTCCTCATTCAGTGATGTCAGGTAATGTGTGACTGCCTTATCAACTTTCCATGCATTGTTAAAAAGCTTACGTTTTGTTTTTAAATTACATTTTCTACTTGCTGTGTACTTCTTCAGTACCGCTACAATGAGAATCCTATGGAGGCGGGCAAGTCTGGCATTGTGACCCCGGGTAATGGCCGGGGAATGAGGGTTTGAATCCGGTGTGGAGCCTGAGCAACGGCTACCACTACACATCCAAGGAGGGCAGCAGGCAGGCATGCACGCCCGCCCCGAGGTAGTGACCAAAAATAACAATACAGGAGGACTATCGAGGGCTTGCTGTATTTTAAATGAATGTACTTTAAATCCTTTAACGAGAACCAATTATGGTGGGCAAAGATGACACCACATTCCTTTCACGAGAATCATATGGAGGTGGGCAAGTCTGACATTATCACCACGGGTAATGGGCGGGGAATGAAGGTTTCCCCGCCCATTGCTCCGGCCTGAAGTGGGAGCCTGCTGAGAGACCCATGCTGTACCTGCCCTGACCGTGCTTTGCCGACCAGGCATCTGTGGTCAGATGAACTCTTGACCCAGCGGAAGACAAACCAAGTCGAAAGCATTTGCCAAGAATGTTTTATGGAGGGCAAGTTTGCCATTTTTTTCAATTGTTTAAAACTTTAGATGGTAGTATTGCGTTCCGGAGTTGGAGCCTGAGCAACGGCTACCACAACACATCCAGGCAAGGAGGGAAGCAGGCAGGCATGCACGACCGCCGAGGTAGTGACAAAAAACAACAATACAGGACTCAGGAGGACCTTTTGAGGCCCTAATTGTAATGAATCAACTTTAAATCTTTTAACGGGAATCTGTTATGGAGGGCAAGCCTGCCATCCATTCAAGTGCAAGTTATGCACTGACAGCCAGGTATAATGTGCAGTCACAGATGCAGTGAAAGGTATGCAGTGACTACAAACAGCCGTTTGTGTAGTGACGGCCGTGCTGGACTGGTGCGCACCATGACGAGAGTGCAGGTGATGGTGGCTTTTCAGCCCATATGGTCGCCCGGCTGATGTAGCTGAATGACAGAACAGTGACTGTCCAGCTGATCAAATTTGGTCTGACCAAAATGATACAACGACCTTATTTTCTTTGGTGTGCCACCCCCACCTGAGACACTCATATAGCCAGCGGTCATTGCTTCATTGTGATACGCAAGCCCCTTCACCGTGGCAAGGTAATGATCACGAAGGGGGATGGGCACATGTACATGCCTTTTGTTTTTTTGTTGCAGCCGCCTGCAGTTCAGCCAGAAAAATAAGCCAGGCATGTGCACGCCCCAGAAAAATTAGTATAGCGGCCGCTGCTAGCAGCGGCCTTAAAAATTCTGGAATTCGTCTAGAGTCCTGGACCCTGGTGGCGGAGAAGGCATTCAAGCGGCCTGCAGGCAGAGATCCTGTGTGTGGGGACTGAGTCTTTGGTCGTGCAATAGCCCTCAGGGATCCATGCCTCATTCATTTTGATAAAGGTCAGGTACTGAACACTGTCATGACTTAGGCGACTTCTCTTCTCAGTGACAATTCCTCCAGCTGCACTGAAGGTCCTTTCTGACAGGACGCTTGCGGTAGGGCAAGAGAGAAGTTGTATGGCAAATTGGGACAGCTCTGGCCACAGGTCAAGCATGCACAACCAGTAGAGCAAGGGTTCATCGTCGCTGCTCGCAGTCGCAGTGTGTACATCCACACTTAAGGCCAGGTAGTCGGCTACCTGCCGGTCCAGGCGTTGGTGGAGGGTGGATCCCGAAGGGCTACTGCGAGGCGTTGGACTAAAGAATGTCCGCATGTCTGATATCACGCCGAAATCGCTGGAGCGTCCTGTCCTTGCCTGCGTGGACTGGGGAGGAGGATTACTGCCAGTGGTACCTTTATTGCGTTGTACTGTCACATCACCCTTAAATGCATTGTAAAGCATCATTGACAGCTTGTTCTTCAAGTACTGCATCCTTTCCGCCTTGTGTTGAGTTGGTAACAGGTCTGCCACTTTGTGCCTGTACCGAGGGTCTAGTAAAGTGGCCACCCAGTACAGGTCATTCGCCTTGAGTTTTTTGATATGGGGGTCCCTCAACAGGCTGGACAACATGAAAGAGGCCATCTGCACAAAGTCGGATCCAGACATACTCTCCATCTCCTCTTGCGCTTCCAGAGTGACGTCACGCAACTCCTCTTCCTCCCCCCAGCCACGAACAGAACCACTGGAACGTGGAGCAGCAGAAGCCCTCTGTGACAGCTGCTGTGTTTGTTCTTCTGCTGCCGCTGCCTTTTCCTCCTCCACAGAAACACTTTTCCCATAATCGTCATCCGAGTCTGACTCCTCTCCTTCCCCACACGACTCCTCTTCTTCCTCCTCTTCCCCCCTCTGTGGTGCCGCAGGTGTCGAGGAAACATGTGGTTTGGATGAAAATCATTCCCATGAGTCCTCCTGCTGTAGCTGTTCCTGTTCCCGCTCCTCCACAGCTTCATCCACCACTCTACGCACGGCACGCTCCAGGAAGTAAGCGTAGGGGATCAAGTCGCTGATGGTGCATTCAGCGCGACTCACCAGGTTGGTCACCTCCTCAAACGGCCACATGGTCCTGCATGCATTTTGCATCAGTGTCCAGCTTTTGGGCCACAACATCCCCATCTTCCCAGATTGTGTCCTACTGTAGTTGTACAGGTACTGGGTGACAGCTTTCTCCTGGTCTAGCAGGCGAGAGAACATGAGCAGGGTGGAATTCCAGCGAGTTGGGCTATCGCATATCAAGCATCTTACCGGCAAGTTGTTTTTCCGCTGAATGTCCGCAAAGCGTGCCATGGCCATATAAGACCGCCTGAAATGCCCACACAACTTCCTGGTCTGCTTCAGGACGTCCTCTAAGCCTGGGTACTTTGAGACAAATCTTTGCACGACCAGATTCAGCACATGTGCCATGCAGGGTACATGTGTCAGCTTTCCCAAATTCAAAAGGAGATTGCTGCCGTTATCACACACCACGTTGCCGATCTCCAGCTGGTGCGGGGTCAGCCATTGCTCCACCTGTTTGTTAAGAGCAGCCAGGAGAGCTGCTCCAGTGTGACTCTCCGCTTTGAGGCAAGACATGTCTAAAATTGCGTGACACTGTCGTACCTGGCATGCAGCGTAGGCTCTGGGGAGATGGGGCTGTGTAGCTGGAGAGGAAGAGGAGATGGCAGCACCGCTAGAGTTCAACTGACACTCAGCTGAGGAGGAGGAGATTGACAGCGAAGAGGATGTAGCAGGAGGAGAAGGAGAGGAGGTGGCAGGAGGCCTGCCTGCAAGCCGTGGAGGTGTCACAAGTCGGTCCGCTGCACAGCCACGTACTCCCTGCTTCCTGCCATCGGTCACCAGGTTGACCCAATGGGCTGTGTACGTAATGTAGCAGCCCTGCCCGTGCTTGGCAGACCAGGCATCTGTGGTCAGGTGGACACTTGACCCAACGCTCTTCGCAATAGATTACACCACTTGCCTCTGAACTGCACGGTACAGTTTGGGTATGGCCTTTCATAGCGAAAAATAAGTGTGGCCTCATATCTTCCACTGTGGTGTCCCAATGGCCACAAATTTACGGAAAGCCTCTGACTCCACCAGCTTGTATGGTAATAGCTGGCGAGCTAATAGTTCCGCCACACCAGCTGTCAGATGCCAGGCAAGAAGGTGACTGGCCGAAATTGGCTTCTTCCGCTCAAAGACTTCCTTCACGGACACCTGGCTACTGCTGTGGGCAGAGGAGAAGGAACCGCTCAAGGGCAGAGGCGGTGTGAAGGAGGGCGGCTGTGAAGGATCAAGGGAGAAAGCGGATGAAGATGATGCACCTAAAGGAGGAAGAGGAGAAGGAGGGTGGCTTGACTTTTAAAGGGCTGCTGCTTTTCCTCAGGTGTTCTTCCCATAGCTGTTTGTGCTTTTTCTCCAGGTGCCTTCGTAAGGCACTTGTCCCTACGTAAGTGTTGGCCTTTCCACGGCTCAATTTTCGGAGGCAGACAGAACAGATGGCTTTGCTCCTATCTGAGGCACACACGTTAAAATATTTCCAAACCGCTGAGCCCCCCTGGGGTGATGCCACTACGGTGGCATCAACAGCTGACCTTGAAGGGCATGTTGTCTGGCTGGCCATAGCTGGCGATACATGGCGCCGGACACTGACCCCAGCTGTTTCTGAGGACGAGCTCCCTCTGCTTCTATCATGGAGTCGTCTCCTCCTACTCCTCTTTGGCTCCCCCTCTGAACTGTCCCCCTGGTAATCTCCTCTATTGGGAACATACGTGACATTCGTATAATCGTCATCATAATCCTCCTGCCCAGCTTCGCTTTCCTCAGACAACTCCACAACTGCACCAACTTCAGGTGGTTCATCATGCCCCTCCTCACACGTTACGTCCATACTATCGCCACCTAACTCAGACGTATGAGGTGGTGTACCTGCGCCTTCTTGTTGTTGCAGTAGTGGCTGTGAATCAGTGATTTCACCACCACCACCACCAAATAACTCCTGCGAAGTGTCAAATGCAGCGGATGTTGTGCTTGTTGTAGCGCTGGTGGCTGCGGGAGAGGAGGTGTTCTGTGTTAAATACTCAAGCACATCCTCACAATTTTGGGAAGTGATGGCACGTGCCTTCTTCTGAGCACTGTACTTTGGGCCAGGTCCGCACGAAATCACAGCAACAACACCTCGCACAGACCTGCCAGTGCCAGGTGGCCTTCCTCTGGGTCTGCCTCTACCTCTTCCTCTACCTGGTTTGTCCATTTTGTCCATCTCGGGGGAAAGCTAGGTATATGCAGTGAGGTGAGTTCACTCAACCCAAAGGTAGTTATATATGCAGTGAGGTGAGTTCAGTCAACAGAAAAGGTAGGTATGTGCAGCAAGGTGGGTTCACTCAACACAAACGTAGGTGTATGCAGTGATGAGGTGGGTTAACTAAACACAACAGGTACTAATAGTAGGTAAATGCAATACTGGGTCGGTAGTACAATGTGCAGCTCCCTGTCACACACACAGGTAGTCACTGAATGTGCTGCTGATGCTGGTGGGCTACTGGCAGTGGGGGACACACAGTATGAATTAGCAATGCTGCAACACAAGTGTCTCACACACACACAGGTAGTCACTGAATGTGCTGCTGCTGGCAGTGGGACACAGTATGAATTAGCAATGCTGTCTAAGCAACACAAGTGTCAGTTTTAAACACAGAAAAAAAAATTGATCACACGAGCAGGATGAGCTCTGAACAGAGCTGTTCTGGGTGCTATTATAGCAATAAGATTCAGCTGGGAGCAAGCTAAGAAGGCAAGAGCCTGACAAATCTGTCCCTAGGAGAACAAGTCTGCAGCAGCTGTCCCTAGTCTGTCTCTAGCAGGCACACGAGTGAGGCTAATGACCGCCGGAGCCTGCCTTATATAAGGGTGGGTGGGGCTCCAGGGCTAAGTATAGCCGGATTGGCTACAATGTGCCTGCTGACTGTGATGCAGAGGGTCAAAGTTGACCCTCATAGAGCATTATGGGGTGAATCGAACTCCCGAGAAAGTTCGCCTTCGCCGGCGAAGGCGAACCACCCTGGGTTCGCCAGCGAACACGTTCGGCCCATCTCTACCTGTGAGTTTAGGTGGACAGCCTTGTCTTGGTAGGTTTACAGTTGTGCCATACTCCTTCCATTTCTTAATGATCGCTTGAACAGTGCTCCGTGGGATGTTCAAGGCTTTGGAAAACTTTTTGTAGCCTAAGCCTGCTTTAAATTTCTCAATAACCTTATCCCTGACCTGTCTGGTGTGTTCTTTGGACTTCATGGTGTTGTTGCACCCAAGATTCTCTTAGACAACCTCTGAGGCCGTCACAGAGCAGCTTTATCTGTATGGACATTAGATTACACACAGGTGCACTCTATTTAGTCATTAGCTCTCATCAGGCAATGTCTATGGGCAACTGGCTGCACTCAGACCAAAGGGGACTGAATAATTGTGCACACTCCACTTTGCAGTTATTTGTAAAAAGTGTTTGGAATCATGTTTGATTTTCATCCACTTTTCATGTGTACACCACTTTGTATTGGTCTTTCACATGGAATTCCAATAAAATTGATTCATGTTTGTGGCAGTAATATGACAAAATGTGGAAAACTTCAAGGGGGCCGAATACTTTTGCAAGCCACTACATCAAAGTACAGAGTCCATATGCTTAAATCGTAGTCAATAATTGAGCAGAGTTATAAACGTAAATCAGATGTCAGTCGTATTGAGTGGATCAGGCAGAAACAAAGTCAGGGACAGGCCGAGTCGGCAACGTAAATTAGATGGCAGCGGTACAGAGGAGCTAGAGAGGAGCGAGGTCAAAAAGGCAAGCAAGAGGTCGGTACACAATAATATACAAAGAGATGTTCAATAAGAACATAAGACGATATACAAAAATAACAAACGACTAACTAACTGGAGTACATATATAGTGTGCGTCTACACAATATATCAATGTAGCTCAAAGTAGCTAGCTAGACCTAGAACCAGCAAACTGATTAGTATCAAGGTCGCTGAGCAATGAATGCTCTTGCCTTAAATACAAGAATTCCCTATCGGAAACCACTCCCACCTGGTGATGTCACCCCTAAACCCTCCTCCTAAGCCTATAAGGCTTATCAGAACTCGCGCGCAACTCAAAGGTCGCACCGTGCACTTGCAAGTTGAGGGAATCCGGGGATGCCGCCAGAAGGTTCCAGTGCAGAAGCCCCGCCGCTCACCCGGACCATGCCAGAGACACCGCGGGACCTGCTGCTGGAAGGTAAGCTCATTTACAGGGAGGTTTTGTAAGAGTTCAGATGCAGTCTTCTGCTGGGGAAAAAAAGTCTTCAGCATTACCCTGCGGTGGTTGGAAGTCGGTCTGGTAAACACTACATAGTGGAACAGTAGCTTGTCTTACATGCAGAGATTGTGCTCTTTACATAGCCAGTGTGTAATGTTCTATTTACCATATTCCAGCAGGAAGCTGAGGAACTTCTTGAAGAGGAAGAAACTGAAGCTTCCACTACTGGAATATGCCCAATATGCCCATGTGGTATCTGACCAAAGAGAAGGATGAGCTATGCAAGCAGAGGGATACAAAGGTCTGCCTCACCTGTAGACATTTATGTAACCTTCATCTGTTTTGATGTCATGTATCTTTTACCCTACCAAATTACTTCTTAACCAACTTGATAATAGACCAGGTGGGGGTAGGAGAAGGAGAGGCTCTGGTAGACAAGACAAACAAGATAGGTTTGCATTTGTTTCCACTTATAGTGTAGTCAGTAGTCAAGTGGAACGTTGTATTAGACGACATTGGAATATTCTTAGGGATTCATTACCTTATATTAAGGAATTTAATCGCCCCCCCCTATGTTCTGTTACAAAAGAGCACCCTCCCTTAGGAGTAAATTGGTTCATTCTGATATCAGTATTAATAAACAACCAAAGCAATGTGTCATTTTTCCCTGTTTAAAATGTCATATTTGTAATAGCCTCATTAAGGGTGATACCTTTTTTCACCCTGAGTGGTAAACGATATGCCATACGAGATAGATACACTTATGATTCTCGTTGGGTGGTTTATATGCTTAAATGCCCATGTGGTAAGTGCTATGTTGGCCAAACGACAGAGATTGAAAGATCGTTTGGCCTCGCACAAATCTACCATTCGCAAAAAGAATATGGATCAGAACGTTTCAGAGCATTTTACTACCTTTGGGCACAATGTTAGTCAGCTTAGGGTTTGTGTCATCTTTGTGGTTAAACAGGATAATAAAGGGGGTGATAGATTGTCTAGATTATTGAAGTTAGAATCTAAAGGGATCAGAGAACTTGACACTGTGAATAGTGGGTTAAATAAAGAGTATGATTTGAGACTAGATTGGTGATACTGATAAACTCAGATATATATTTATAGGCCTTATTAGCTTTCTTTCTTTTATTGGATATTTTTTATTATACTACCAATCATCTGATTTTGTATACCATTGGTGGAAATTGCTGAATTGATTTTTTCATATATGGCATTTTTATGGCATTTGTTTGACATTTGACATTTTTGGGGCATTTTTTTGGCTGACATTTTTTGGTGTTTGGTTAATTTTGACATGTATTTTTAGTCACAAAGATTGCGTATAGTTAGGACGCGTTCATGTGGCACTTTCCAGGCGGTTGTTTTATTGATAATTTTTGATGCGTTCATGCGTCATTTTTTGAGCGCTTGTCTCATGCGTTTATACGTCCGGCATAGATGCGTATTTTTGGTCATCAGTAGTCTAGATAGAGGATATGCATTATTACATCATCTGTATGCGTATGCGGGTATGGCGTCGCGTCTTATTGACACGTTTATGCGTCATTTCCATGCAGATTTTGATGTTTTGTTTTCTTTAATAAAATGTTACTTTTTTTTTTTTTTTTTCTGCTATTCAGCATATTCCACCATGGCTGATATTTTGCCAATACATCTTAGAGGCATGCCTGATATTTTATTCAGCCATTATTGACTTATTGTTTGAATGTTTGAATCTTGCTCAGATCCACCAATGGGGGAGTTGGAGGTGTGACTAGATATGTAAATAGGCTGTTTCCCATCAGGTCCTCTAAATTAGTATACAATCAGTGATTGGTTGTTTTTCTGTATATATGTTGGTGTTTTTGTATGTTACTTCAGAACTAGGCAGCATGAAGATGGGCAGGAGCCCGAAACAGTGGACTGTCCTGCCTTAAAGTTCTTTTAAAATTTGTATGTCTTTTTCCAATAAGTAGAAGCAGTAAAGTGTTGTACCGTGTTAGCCATGAGTAACAGCAAGAAGTTTTGAATCAGGATGATACCATTTATTGGCTAACTTAGAGATGGATAAACAGTGAGTTTTCGACTTATAAAAAGCCTTCGTCGGACTGGTTCCTGAACAAAACTGAAAAACACAGCTTGTATACACTGACATACAGAGGAGAAACATTCTCCTCTGTATGTCAGTGTATATAAGCTGTGTTTTTCAGTTTTGGTCAGGAACCAGTCCGACAAAAGCTTTTTATAAGTCGGAAGCTCACTGTTTATCCATCTCTAAGTTAGCCAATAAATGGTATCATCCTGATTCAAAACTTCTTGCTTTTTTTCCAATAAAACAGACTAAGCTTTTCTGAAGGTGGTGCGGATCTTTCTCTTCATTTGCTACAGTTTGAGTCCCATGGTGTCCAGGACTATTGGATCTGCACACCTGACCATCTGAAATTGATGGAAGCCAAGCAAGTGCGACTCCACACTCAAAATCCCCATTTTGGAAAGAAGACATCCCAAGGTATTTGCTGAGGGGAATGGCAAGTTCATAACAGATTTTATTTTTTGTCACAAGTTAGCAGAAAATGACACTTTGTGACATTTTTTTAAAGTGTTTCCATTTCTGCTAAATTGTGACAAAAAAAAAAAAAATCTGCCATGGACTCACCATGCCCCTCAGTGAATACCTTGGGGTGTCTACTTTCCAAAATTGGGTCACTTGTGGGGTACTTATACTGCCCTGGCATTTTTTTTTGGGGGGGGGGGGGCTAAATTATGAGTACCCCTGTAAAGCCTAAAGGTGCTCATTGGACTTTGGGCCCCTTTGCGCAGCTAGGCAGCAAAAAAGTGTCACATGTGGTATCGCCGTATTCAGGAAAAGTAGTATAATGTGTTTTGGGGTGTCTTCACACATATGAATGCTGGGTGGGAGAAATAGCTCTGTAAAGGACAACTTTTTTATTTTGTTTACACTAAATTGTCCAGAGATATTTCTACCACCCAGCATGGGCATGTGTAAAAATACACCCCAAAACACATGATACTACTTCTCCCGAGTATGGCGGTACCACACGTGTGACCCTTTTTTGCAGCCCAGCTGTGCAAAGGGGTCCAAAGTCCAATGAGTACCTTCAGGATTTCACAGGTCAATTTTACTCATTTGGTTTTCAGACTATTCCTCATGGTTTAGGGCCCCTAAAATGCCAGGGCAGTATAGGAACCCCAAAAGTGGCCCCATTCTGAAAAGAAGACACCCCAAGGTATTCTGTGAGGGGTATGGTGAGTTCATAAAAGATTTTTTTTGTCACAAGGTAGTGGAATTTTTTTTTTTCACAGTGTCATTTTCCACTAACTTGTGACAAAAAATAAATTCTATGAACTCACCATACCCCTCATGGAATACCCTTGGGTGTCTTCTTTCCAGAATGGGGTCACTTGTGGGGTCTGTCCTGGCATTTTGGGGTCTCTGCAATCATTACATGTATGGCCAGTATTCGGAGCTTCTGCTATACTCCTTATATTGGGCATATGGGTGATGCACTTTTTTTTCCATAAAAAGAGAAATGAACGGCAAAGATTCTCGCATTTGCATTGATCAATGTGGATGAAAAAATCTGTCAAAATATGTGAAAAGAGGGGGGGAGGCATGGCGTTTGCCAGGACATAGGAGCACCGCCCACAAAATTTTCCAAACCCACTTTGCTCCTATGCCCTGGCAAACCCAATTTAATCCATTCACATTGATCGATGTGGATGAAACAAATCTTTGCCAGTTTTGATACAAAGTGCTTGCCAAAGCGTAGAAACTCCAACACCGCCCCTCAGCTCATATGCCTTGGCAAACATATCTTACTGCAGAGGAGAAATCTCGTCCTGCAGTGCTGCATGCACTGACATGTGTAATCTGACAGATGCGCAATGCTTCTGTCAGGATGCACCATCAGTGCTGCAGCTTGGATGGTCGATCAGTCGTTCCGGTCTCTGTCCACCTGGAAGGGTAAAGGATGGAAAGAGAAGGAAAAAAAAAAAAAAAAGCAAGCAGCAATGCAAGAAATTCATTAACATTAACTTTCATAAACTTTATTGAACCTTTTTAACCAAACATTAACAAATGGAATCCAACCCAACAGAAATATTCCACCTTGAGTTTCTGCAAACACCTTCTCCATGTCCATCAGAGTACCTCAAACAATGCCTGCTGAGCTGAGCTGGGGAGATTCCCATTACTGCTTGAGATACAGGAAGAGAGTGCTGTCCTTCCACTTGTGTTTGGGTTTAGCTTTGGGTAGGCAGGCAGGTTAGACTCACCAGCCAGGCTAGCCAGGGACCCCCAGCCTCATAGTGTATTTGCCACTGTACCAGTCAGTGTGCGTGTACTGCTGGGATCAGTAGTACTTCCGCCACCAGTATATAACATTGTCTATTGCCAATGTACTGCCAGTCAGCGTGTACTGCTGGGATCAGTAGTACTTCCGCACACAGTATATAACATTGTATATTGCCACACTGCCAGTCAGCGTGTACTGCTGGGATCAGTAGTACTTCCGCCACCAGTATATAACATTGTCTATTGCCACTGTACCGCCAGTCAGCGTGCATGTACTGCTGGGATCAGTACAACCATAATGAAGAAATCTAGTGAAAGAGGGAGGGGCAAGGGAAGAGGTGTTTCCCCTGACGGTTCACGTAGAGGCCGCAGTGGAGCACCTAAGAAAACCCACTCAATATCACCCATGTGTGTCAGCCAAACAACCCTCACTATCCACAAGAGCAGGACCGGATAATTAATTGCATGACCTCTCAAAGCGTCCAGCAGCGGGTTAAGCAGCAGCAGCACCAGCACATCCTTGTCACGCACGAGGTCCTCTGCCAGTTACAAGGAGCCAGTGGACACAAAGGTGACACAACCAGCAGCTACACCATGCACACAATGGCCAAATAACCAGTCCAAACAATTATTTCAGGACACAATCGGCTATTCGGAGGAGCTATTCCCACCCCCACAAACTTCCACCTGTGAAAGTTCAATGGAACAGCCAGAAATGTTGAGCCCGGATTCACAACCATTGTCTGAGGAAAATTCACCACTCACTGAAATGCAAAGCGAGGACAAAGACACCTAAATCCCTGAGCAATGTGTGCAGGAAGTGGAATTGCAGGAGGTCTAACGAGAACATCTTGAAGACATGGGAGAGAGGTGCGCAGAGGGTGTTCTGGGAAGCTCTAGTCCACTGCACACAGACACAGTCGCAGATGAGGAGATGGAAGAGGAGGTTTTGGACAATGTGGACAAAGACCCGGATTATCAAGTAGAACCTCGCTGTCGGGATAGCAGTACAGATGAGTCTGCTGAAGAACCCACTGCTGCAAGAGTTTTCCGTGTGCCACAAAGTAGGCGGGGAATTTTGGACACAACAAGCGTAGAAGTGAGACGCAAAAGAGGCACGGACCAAACTCGCCAGCAAAGCAGGAGCTCCAAAGTCTGGGCTTTCTTTGAAGACTGCAGGGAGGATGTTACCATGGTGATTTGCAAGGTGTGCAGGACCCGACTGAGCAGGGGGAAAAATATCAACAACCTCTCCACCACCAGCATGCGCCGCCACATGCTAGCCAAACATAGCACTCTGTGGTCAAACGTGCAAGGCCAGGGTACCGGCTCGCTTCCAGCCCCCAGCAACACTGCCTCCGTTGTGGTCACCAGACCCTCCTCAGCAGCAGCCCAGCCATTACGTGGTGCACAAACATCCATAGTAGACGACGATGTCAGTTTCCGCAACAGTGCTCTTGACGTTTCCCAGTCTTCAACAACGACGACAACAGCAACTGCCCTTCAGTGTGTGATCCTACGGTTCAGTTGTCTGTCCTGGAGATGTTTGAGCGCAAGAGAAAATTGCCAGCAAATGACCCCCGGGCCATGGCACTAACAGCCAGCATAGCCAAGTTTCTGGCCTGCAAAATGCTGCCATATCGAGTGGTGGACTCAAGCAGCTTTAAGTGCATGATGGCGCTGGCCATCCCACGTTATGTGGTTCCCAGCCGCTACTTTTTTTTGCGTGGTGTGTAGTGCCAGCATTACATGAGCACATGGTTAGCAAAATAACCCGAAGCTTGAAAAATGCAGTTGCCTGCAAGGTTCAACTCACCACTGACACCTGGACGAGTGCGTTTGTCCAGGGTCGATACATCTCCCTTACGGCACACTGGGTGAACCTTGTGGAGCCTGGCAGCGACTCACCGGCTATGGCGAGGGTGTTGACCACGCCACAAACTGCAGGACCGGCGTCCCTCAGAGTCGATGACAGCACCTACCTCTCTGACTCCTCCTCCAATGCCTCTCAAAGCTGTACCTCATCCGGCATCGGTAACCCAGCAATAGGATCGTGGAAGCAGTGCAGCACAGCTGTTGCCATGCGTCAGCAAGCCTTACTGAAGCTGATCTGCCATGGAGATAAGCAGCACACAGGTGAAGAAATTTGGAACAGACCGATTTGTGGCTGGCACCGCTGGACCTGAAACCAGGCATGGTTGTGTATATCAATGGGAGCAATCTCATTCGCGCTTTAAAGTTGGCTAAGGTGAGACACATCCCTTGCCTGGCCCACGTTATGAACCTAGTTCAGCGGTTCCTGGGGACATACCCAGGCATGGCAGATCTTCTGCTAAAGGTGCAACGAGTGGCCAAATATTTCTGAAAGTCCAGTACCGCTTTGGAGGGACTTGCCAAGATGCAGGAGCGGTTCAATCTACCGAACCATCGCTTGGTGTGTGATGTACCACGCGATGGAATTCTACGCTGCACATGCTAGCACGCTTTTGCGAGCAGAAGAGTGCAGTGGTCCAGTACATGACGGCATGGTACCGAGGCACATCCGGACAGCTACCAAGCTTCTGTGGATCTGATTGGGCCACCATGTTGGACCTCTGCCAAGTCCTCCAAAATTTCGAGCAATCCACGTTGCTTGTGAACGGTGACAACTCTTCAGTCAGCATTACAATACCACTGCTGTGTTTACTGAAGAAATCAATGTTGCAGATCAAGGAAGCTGCAGTCAGGATGCAAGTGAGGGAATCTCAAGAGGACAACAATCAGCGTGATGATGATACCAACATCAGGCAATCTGCCTCAGGAAACGCTGGTCCCAGCCATGCTGAAGAAGAGGACGAGTAACAGCTGGAGTTGGAGCAGGGCTTGGATGCCCCCACTGCCAAGGGACAGAGCGATGCATGCTGGACTTCCACGATTCAGCGGGAATGGACAGCAGAAGAAGACGAGGAAGAAGGTGGGCGACGGCGTGATGCTGGTGATGATGATGGTGCATCACAACAATCAAGCAGAACATGATGAGGATTCTGTTAGGACTGTGGCAGACATGGCTCAATTCATGCTAGACTGCATTGAACGCAACCCACGTGTTCTTTGAATTCTGGACGACGTGGATTACTGGGTTTATACCCTTCTGGATCCACGGTACAAAGACAATGTTCCTAAACTGATTGGACAAAGTGTCAGACAGGTCAAAATAGAAGAATACCAGCAGGCCCTTGTGGAGACATTAGAGAGGAGATTGACATCCTCCTCCTCCTCCTCCAGCCAGTTCCACGCCGACAACCTGACTTCCGCAAACCCAGGACGAGGAGGGGAACAAAGAACACAAGCTGCAGCTAGTGCCCACAAGGGAATGGTATCGGCAGTGTCCTTAGAGTGGCAACATTTTCTGACACCCATGCAGCACCCCACAGAACAGCAATTGTGCAGTTCCACCTCCAACACCGATCGCCTGCAGAAGATGGTCAAGGACTACATGTCAGATGGCATAGCCATGTTGAACAATCCATCTGCACCCTTCAACTATTGGGTCTCTAAGCTAGACACCTGGCACAAACTGGCAATGTACGCAATAGAGGTGCTGGCTTGTCCTGCAGCCAGCGTTATGTCCAAACGCTGTTTAAGTGCTGCTGGAGGCATCGTTACAGATCGGCGTATCCGCCTCTCCACAGCAAATGCAGACCGTCTGACACAAATTAAAATGAATCTATCGTGGATTGGAAACGACTATGCAACACTCCCCGACCAAGGACCATGAACATCTGTGATGGGTTAGCATTGCCACTTTCCGGAATATCTCATTTCTATTATATTTATCACTGCATGGTGACAAAATGCTTTGCTTTTAAAATACTACAAGATTGTTGTTACCTGTGCCAAAAAAAACTGACATTTTACGCATTTAAAAGACATTTTTTCCTTTGAAATTTAAAAATCGATTTTCTCAAAAACTATAAGGTCTTTTTGAAAAAAAAAATGTTTTCCTCTTATACCCACCCCCCCCCTGTCCACATACCCTGAAAATTTGGTGTATGTTACATGTAAGGAGGCTTTGCAAAGCAGGAATGTTCAGGTCCCCATTGACTTCCATTATGTTCGGGATTCGGCACAAACGCACCGAACATCGGGACACCGGCCGAACGTTCGCGAACCCGAACATCTGTATGTTCGCCCAACACTACTTACAACCTCTCCTCAATTGGAATGATTTATTCGACCCCTGGGGAATTTTGCACGGCCCACAAAAGGGATTATACATTCTATTCTTCAGTACATGGATTGTACTCCAGAATAGATTTCTTCCTGGTACTGTACTTTGTACTGGTTGAACGCGATGGGCGTATGTCTTTTTTCAACCAAAATAACTATGTAACTATGTAGACAGAAGTTTGCTGCAGCGGGTTGTAATGTCAGATATCGGAAATATCCTTTGGTCAGACCATGCCCCAATACAGATACAAATTGCAACACTTTCTCTTAGATCTCCCAACCGACAATGGAGACTCAATAACTCCTTGCTTGCAGACCCAGAGGATATCTCCTATCTGAATTAGGAATTATCTGACTTCTTCAAGGTCAACCAAACTGAGGAAATCAATATTTCCATGGTTTGGGCCTCCCATAAGGCATTCATAAGAGGCCTTCTGATCAAACTGGGAGCATTCAAAAAGAAAAAAAAAACTGATGAATAGAACGAAATTTTGGACAACATCAAGACATTAGAAAAAGCTCACGAACTAAATCCGAATAGGGAGACAGGAAAAAAGCTGTTTGCCCTTAGACTGAAAGCAAAAAACCTCCTTACCAATGAATTTGACCTACTACTTCAAAAAAATAATTACTCATTACGCTTATTCTTTTTTTTTTTTAAATATTTTTTATTATAGAGCATTCAAGAAACAGAGTACCTAAAAATATAAAGAAACAGATTTTTCACATCATATTTTCGTTATTGTAAGATATGATAGTCTAGAATACATGTGTTATGAATGGAAAACAGCAGTCTTGAATTTGCTCTATACATTTTTAAACTTTTTTTTTTTTCATACAAACAACACCGATTAGGTCAAAAATAGAGGAGAAACATATAATTTGACTTGTAAGTTCTTAGAAACACATAAAGAAGAGATTTGCTTTAAACTTCTCTATAAGATTAAACTTTTCGAATAATCTCATTTCTTTGGTAATATATCACTCAGAATGTATTGTGCTTGTCTCTCTAAATATATTGATGCATAAACACTAGGCTTACCAGGCAACCTATCACAACATGAGTCTCCTTCCCCGGAGGAGAACTGATTGCCTGTGTACTAAGCATTCCTATCGGTAACAGAATCTAACACTATAATTTCAGGAACTTTTCCATTCGCATCCTACCTTTATTTTTTAACCATAGATTATTCATTGGTCACACATATTGAAATATTGCCTAATATTCCAGTTACTTAAGAAAAGAATGTAGTGAAAATCTATTGCCTTCCTGTCAGAGTGAAGGAGTCAGAGTGTACGAATCGATCTTTTATATTCCAACATCCAGAAACCCTATCGTGCCAGCTATGTGCTTGTTAAGATACCATTTGATATATTTGAATGGCTCCATGAAATCTATGAGATTGGATCTGGGGACATAGAATTTAATAACAGGAGTCCATAGTTTAAAAAATGTGGCTGTATTTATAGATTTACGTTGTTCCGCGTCGAATTTATTTATAAACATAAGTTTGTTCATGACATCAATTAGGTTTTTGGATGTTGGTGGAGAGGAGAAGACCCATTGTGTCAATATGCACTTTTTAGCTGCAAGAAATACCAGATGTTCAATGGGTTTCAGAGGTGTTTCAAGTGGGGTTATGGACATATCTGGAGCATGGAAAAGGGAATCCAAGGGATTAATGTCTCTCTTTATGAAAGTTAAACGAAAGCACATATTATACGCTGTCAGCCAGAATCTTTGAATTATTGGGCAGGACTAGGCAGGACCAGAGAAGATGGAATAAATCTGGGAATGGAAATGCACATTTAGGACAGGATGTTAAATAGTTAGGGTTGTCTTTGATTTGCTTAAAGTTAAATGCATAATAGCCTTTGTGAATAATTTTAAGTTGCATTTCCCTCCATGTTTCTGCTGTTATAACTGAGCAGACTTCCGCCCATCCCTTTTTGATTGTTGGCTCAAGTACCTCTGTAGTAGTAGAGAGCATTTTTGCCCAGTAAGATATATGTCTAGGGGGTAGTTTATCAAGCTTAAAGTAGCGCAGGTCTCTATAGAGGTCTGATATTGATTTATTTTCAGTTTTAGGGTTTAATATTTCATAAAATCTATCATGCGAGGGGAGTGATGCTCTTGGGCCTAAAACTGAGGTGATATAATGTTTTAATTGATGGTATATCATAACAGAGTTTGATGGGATCTTGTATTTTTTCTGTATAGTGGAGAAACTTGAGAGCATTGTTTGAGTCCAAAATATCTTCAAGAGTTTTTATCCCTTTTTCTTTCCATGCTCTAGATAAAATTGTGCCCCGGCCCCCCGGGAAATCTGGGGATGACCAGAGCGGCATAGATGGGGAAACATGTCCCGGAAGTGAGATAAATTTGCGGAATTCTCTGAATGCCAAACAGGTGTCGCACAGTAGGATATTCTTTATGTGTTGTGGTAGATTGGTAATCTTTGAATGGAGAATACCAGTTAGGGACCAGGGGGAACACAGTTCTTGTTCTAAGTCAGTGTTTGTGTAAAAATGTGTTTGACCCAGCCAGTCCCTGACATGTCGTAGGATTGAAACTAAATTATAAGCCCTTATGTTAGGAAAGTTGGCTCCAGCAGCTTCTTTTGGTGCCTGGAGAAGTCTCATTGGTATCCTGGCTCTTTTACCTTTCCACAAGACTATTTTGAAGGCATGAGTTAGTGCTTGTACGTCTTTATGTTTTAGTAGCAGTGGTAGAGTCTGAAGAGGGTATAATAGCCTTCCAAAGCTAATCTTTATGAGATGGCATTTTCCCAATAAGGATAGTGGAAGTTGTTTCCATTGTCCTAGTTCTGTAATGACTTTAGTAATGATAGGGGTAAAATTTAAGTGATATAATTTTGTTGTATCCCTGGCTAATTTTATCCCCAGATAGTTTATAAACTCTGTAGTTATTTGTATCCCCAGAGATGTCACTATCCTTTTAGTTGCTGGGATAAGGGCGGAAGGATCCAAAAACATTATTTCTGATTTTGTGTTGTTTATGCGAAGGCCTGAGAATCCCCCAAAATATTCTAAAAGATCAAAGATTTTTATAAGATCTTGTTTGGGGTCTTCTATAAATAACAATATGTCGTCTGCGAATAAAGAGCAGTGAAGAAGTTTATTTCCTAACATAATACCCTGAAAAATTTGTCCCGTTCTGAGCATTTCTGCCAGCGGTTCGATAGCTAAATTGAATAATAGTGGGGAGAGAGGGCAGCCCTGGCAGAAGAAGCAACTCCCTCCACTATTATTTTGGCCGTTGGGGATTCGTATATGGAGTGGACATATGTCAGGAAATCCCCCTCGAACCCCATTCTGGTCATGACCTGGTCCAGCCAATCCCACCTAATGTTATCAAAGGCCTTCTCGGCGTCTAAGGACAAAATGGCCCCCCGGCGCCGAGAAGGTTCACCCAGTCTTTTATGTTCCAGGATAGTTATAGCCCTTCTAATATTGAAGACAGCTGCTCTGCCTTGTACAAAACCCACTTGAGAGTCTTTGATTAGGTTAGGAAGCAGAATGGCAAGGCGCTGTGACATGATTTTAGATAGCAGTTTAATATCACAATTTAGAAGAGATATCGGGCGATAGGAGCCCGGATCCAAGAGGTCTTTGTTTTTTTTGGGTAGGATTTTGATAAAAGCTTCTTGGCTTGTTAATGGTATTTCTTTTTTTTTAGGATAGTATTATATACTTTACCTAAATAGGGGACGATATCTTTCTTTAGATTTTTAAAAAATTCAAATGAGAACCCATCTGGGCCCGGAGCTTTGCCACTGGGAACCTCCTTAAGAACCGAGAGTATCTCTACATCAGTGACTGAAGCATTAAGTATATCAACATCGTCCTTCGAAAGACGAGGGAGGTTTCATTTATGAAATGTCAAGGCTCCTGGCTTCGGTCCCAGGGGAAATTCATATAGTTTTTGATAGTATTCATGGAATACTCTAGCAATACTGGCTGGGTCAGTAAGAATTTTGTCGTTTTTGTCTCTAATATGGGTGATGTGCTGCATTTTACGTTTTCCACATGCGATGTTCGCTAAAAGCTTACCGGCCTTATTGCCAAATTTGAAGAAGGACCAGTCTGTCTGGGCCCTCCAGAACATTGCATGTCTATTGTATAGTAGATCTAGGGTTTCCTTGGCATCCAGCCATTTTTTCCTAGCAATTTCAGACATTGTCTTTGTATAATCGTTGTAGGCGTTCCTTGCTGTAATATTTGCCTGTGAATACTCAAATGTTTTTTTTTTTTTCGTCTACTAACGTATGCTAATATTTCACCTCGAATGACTGCTTTACCTGATTCCCAAAACAGTATTGGGTCATTTAAATGCTCAGCATTATTGCGTGCATAGTCGAGCCACCATAACTGCAGCTGATTGAAAAAATCTTCATCATTAGATAAGAATGATGGGAATCTCCATTGTTTAAACCGATTTTGGGTTTTGCCCGGTAAATATACCATTAGAGATATTGGGGCATGATCAGATATAACAATTTCTGCAATATTGACCTTATTAATTGCGCTCATGCCTGGTATTAGCCGTGACCAGGAACATGTCAATACGGGAAAGTGACTTGTGGACAGGTGAGTAAAAAGAGAAATCGCGTTGCAGAGGGTTCAGGAAACGCCATACATCTGTTAGGTTTAGAGAGTCCGCAAATGTAGCAACTCTTTTGTCATCATTTGAATCTTTGGGAGGCATATTTATTGATTTTTTTCTGTCTTCTGTTGGATTAAGAACAGCGTTCCAATCTCCACCTAGTATGCAAAGAGCAGCTGGATTTACAGTGGACAAAAGAGACGTGACCTCAGCCAGGAAAGGCCCATTGTTATTATTAGGACCGTATAGATTAAAAATGGATAGGAGTGCCCCTCTTATCTCTAAGTCTAGTTGAATCCATCTCCCTTCTTGCATATCTGATTTGTGATGTAGAATTTGACACTGTAAAGATTTATGGACAAGAATCAATGTCCCTGATTTTCTTCCTTTGGCCGGTGCCCCAATAACTGTTCCCACCCACATTTTTTGCATCATTTTGTATTCATCAGGTCTTAAATGGGTCTCCTGGAGTAGAGCAACGTCTGCCTTCAGCCTCTGTAAATGTCTTAAAACCTTTATTCTTTTCTCGCCAGTTCTAAGGCCTTTGACATTCCATGAAATGCAATTTATTTCAGGGAGGAAGCCATAGAAAATAGTTTACTCGTAAGGTTATTAATGTGATAGGATGGGAGGGCTGCGTCCCAGCAGAGCGCAGTCGCTTCCCGTGTTTATATTGTGTGATCTTAAATGGACAGGATGCGATGGAAATTAACTCATTAACCAAATAACAAGAATAAACTATATACAATGTCAGCAAGTAAATGCTTCTCATTTCACTCCCTTTTTTTCCCCTGTGAACTAGAGAAAATAGACCATTGGCAAGAAAAAATATTCCGCCGAGCAAACCGGAGTGATCCCCCTCAGCAGAAACCGCTGGGGGGGGGAGCACCCATAGCCACGTCCGGTGCATTTGCCAACCTCAGTAGTTCTCATCATAACATAATAAATGCGTGACTTGCTCCGGTCCTTGTAGGAGCTATAGCTGAAAAACAAGCAAAATGTCAGTAATATTTTTTTTTTCTCCACACAATGAAAGACAAAAGTATTGTATTATTTTCCGTATATCTTGAGGTGGATAATCTCAAAGAGACTTTAACCCCAAAGATATAAATGCTTGCCTCAATATTAGCAAAAGATTATTATTGATGTTAATAACCTCCATCACCCCTTTTTTTTTCCCCCTTCCCCCCCCCCCCCCACACACACTTTCGCCTCGTCCCTTCGCCCCATTCCTTTTTCCCTTTACCCCCCTGTGTTCTCTTCGCCCTCAGTATGTTACAGCTACAACATGCTTAGTGTTACCAGGAGATTATATTGTGTCGCATGGAAGTGTGTCATCCCCTGAGTTGTTCTGTTGCAAAGAGTCATCTTGTATCCCGCGGAGATTTAATTGGTGGGGCTTCGATGAAGTCATCTGCCATGGTAGAAATATGTCCTCTCGCAACTGGTGAGCTTGGTGGTGATTCTGGAGCCTGCAGTTTTTGGACATATTTAAGAGCTTCAGAGGCATCAGTGAATGTTTTAACAGAGGAATCCGAGTGAAAGATCCTAAGGACTGCTGGATAGACGAGAGCAAAACGGATCTTCTTTCGTATTAAGAGTTGGCATGCTTGGGAAAATTCTTTCCGGGCCTTGGAAACTTTTGCTGAAAAGTCCGCAAAAATCAAAACTTTATTGCCATCGACTTCCAGATCTTTTCGGGAGCGAAAAGCTTGTAAGATTTTATTTCTGTCTGTATAGTCCAAGTACCTCGCGATTACAACTCTTGGTCTGGTGGCGTTTGGTTTTAATGGACCTAAACGATGAGCTCGTTCAACCTTTAGTGGGCCCATAAGACCTAGATTGTCAGGGATGACCTCTGTGCAAAGTTCCAGTAGTGTATCCGGTTTAAACAATTCGGGTATGCCTACGAACTTTAGGTTGTTGCATCTTGATCTATTTTCTAAATCATCTATGCGGTCCGCTAGGATGAATTGCTTTTTGTCAGATAGATCAGATTGATTCTGTACTTGCACGAGTGTATCTTCCACCTTGCTAATGCGTGTTTCAGCTTGCTGCAAACGATCTGTATGCTACTTAAGCTGTGTCATGATGGGGGCCATTTGTGCCGCAAGTGCATTAGAAATTATTGCTGATAAGTCATGCTGCAGATGTAATGCAACCTCCGCTGCCAGCTTCTTATAGTTAATAGAAAATGACTTGCCCTGGCGAACGATTGGGGTATCGTTGTCACTTGCTGATTCCATGTCTGAGGCCGGAACGCTTTTAGCTTTAAGGCCATTGCGACCTTTAGATCGTAGAGGAGATCTTTTGGCGCGCTGGGCCTTGGCAATAAATTTATCCATGTCTGGTGTCTGTAGTAGCTGAACCGGACTGAAGTGGATCTAGTGTTCCGTGATCGATATGTATTATATCGTCTTTTGAGGCCTGAGCGCTCAGAGAAGCCGGAGGCTCACGTAGATGCTGTGGCCAGATTCAGCGTGCGGCTGGCGCGGAAGTCCGCTCTAACTTGAAATGGGTTTATAGTCCGGATTGTTGGGGGCCCTTAAAGGCTTGTATTGATCAGGGATGAGAGCCAGTGGATGGGCGTGAGTGGGGCGAGGGTTAGAGCTCCCGTGGTCCGTGCCGCAGAGTACTGTGCGCGGCTTTTCAGGCCTATATGCCAGGAGGAGCCGGGATCTCGCGTACACTTGGCGGCCGAGTTTGGGGCTTGTGTGGCGCGGAGGTCCGCACTTACTTTTGGCAGGCGGCGGGATTGTTTCCGGTGCTGGTAAGGATCCTCTGAAGCTTATGCTGGACGGGGATGGAGGATCAGAGATGTGTGGAGAAAAAGTGAGGACCGGAGCTCCCGCTCACACGTCCGTTCACATGGGGCGCCGGAACCGGAAGTCATTACGCTTATTCTAATAAAGCAGGAAAGAAACCAACCAAACCAAGGACCAACAAGCAAGTCAACCCCCCAACTTTTGGCCCACTTTTGGGGGGGGGGTCAAAAATTCGGCTTACTTGCGAGTATATACGGTAACATACGGGACACATCAGGGTCGCCCCCTGTCACCGGTAATTTTTACCTTAATCATGGAGGCAGTAGCGGAAAAATTAAGAAGCACACCAGCTATTAAAGGAACTTCAATAGGTACAGACATTTCTAATAAGCATGTTTGCGGATGACGTCATTCTCTCCCTAGAAGATCCTATCAACTCACTCCAGAAAACTACAAGAATTTTCTGAGGTTTCATTATATAAACTCAATCAATCCAAATCAATCCTAATGGGTTTAAACTTACCAACTTATGCTAAGAATGAGATCAGCTCTAAAGTTCCATTCACATGGTCTGACGGATCAATACAGTATCTGGGAATTCAACTTGCTGCAAACTCCCGCAATCTATTCCAACTTAATGATATCCCTTTACTAACAAAAATCGAAAAATTAATGCTCCAAAATTTCTAAAAACATGCTATCTTGGACAGGTAGAATTGCTGCACTAAAGATGTTCATAATCCCCCAAATCTTATACCTCTTTAGGACAGTACAAATACCTGTAAAGAAAAGCTTCTTTCTGGATATCACGAAAATAATTAATAACTTTATATGGCAGGGGAAGAAGCCTAGACTATCTAAACAGTCTTTGACGATCCCCCCCCCTCCCAAAAAAAAAAGGAGGTATCGGAGCCCCATGTATATGGTCTTACTACCTAGCAGCCAACCTAGAACCTCTAAAATTCTGGTGGAATAATACTCAACAAAAAACATGGGTAAAAAATTGAATCTAAGATCACTACTAGGCACCCAAGGTAAGTTTTATTAGCCATGGCATTAGGCCACAAACCTCCACCCTCAATTTATCCACCTGTCAATGCCATGCTTAAAGCATGGAAACACTATTTGAAGTTCCCATCAAACAAAACCAACTCAACAGCGCTAAGAGTGCCATTATCTACTTTATCAATGTTCAGCCCAGGATTAAATACCTCTCTGTAGAATGACAATGGAATTAACTGGTTAAGTGAAATACTCCATGAAGGGAAAATGCTGCCATTTGGAAAACTACAAATACTATTTAGACTCCATCCAAACTACTTTTTTCTATACTATAGAATAAAGTACATAGTCTCCTCTTTACCAAGGACCACAGTTTATATAACTGACCATATTTTTTTTTTTTTTTTTACTTTCAAAAGAGTTTTATTGAGAAAAGTATAAATTGCAGTACAAGTTATACATAAAGCTAAACAGGAATACTTATAGACATGTTCATATAGTCTGAGCTAATTATACACATATTCTGTATGTAAATCGTGCTGCAAATTTGCTCTTAGCTTGAATACAGATTTATACATACTTTTAGATTGCCCATATATTGGGCTCGATTTTACCATAATGGTAGAATGCTCTCTGTGTCCATTAGAGCCAGTCACTAATCTGGTCCATTAGGAAAAAATGTGAGTCCTCCTGACCTGTTGGTGGTCTAATCTATATTCATTTTAAAAAACTCAGAATTAACATCAACAGAAACATTAAACCTAATACATCCTTCCATTTTTCCTATTGTAAATTCTTGATAATAACTATACTTCCCTACAGGAGATTCAAAATATCGCTTGGACATTTTTAGTATATCTGTCAGCTCCTATTTGATCTCCTTCCTACCCTTGATGTTTGTTAGGAGGTGGATGCCATATTTAGATTGTAACCATGGGTTCCAAATCTCCAGAAATTGTTGTGTGTTTTCCTGCAAGAGATCTGTCAAATACTTGTTTAGACAAATATTGTTAACTTTGTTCAAAAGAGTATCCCAATCAATCCTATCCTTCTTCCAGTTCTTTGCCACCTGTAGTCTTGCAGCTGTTAGAATTTTTTGCAGGAGTTTATTTTCTTTGTTTGTGAGTAAAGGCAAGAACATATCTAAGAGTGCGTTTTGGGGTGTTATGTAAGGGTTTACCTATTATTTCCGATCCTAGTGCATAAATCTTATCCCACCATTTAGATACTGTTACATTTCCACCACATATGGTAGAAGGAACCTGATGAGCCAAAATCTCTGAAGCAGGTAGGGGAGGAGGACTTGGAGAATTTGGCAATTCTCTCAGGAGTAAGATATGTTCTAAATAGGATTTTTAAAGAAGCTTCCGTAACTGATATGTTTCTAGAGCATCTCGAAGTTTTATCCCAAATTTTTTTTCCCATTCCTCCCTTGAGATAGTCAGACCCAAGTCCTTCTCCCAATCCAGCTGGTATTTATGTTTGTAGGTTGTCTCGTCTACCTGTAGTAGAGAATACACTACGGATATTGCTTTCCCAAAGAGATTGTGGTTCTTATATGCTCTCTCCAAGGTCGTGTGTCTATGCGTTAAAGGAAATTGTCCCCAATTCTTTATGATATAGGCTCTTAACTGCATGTATCTAAAGAATTCATTCCTAGGAATGTCCCAACTTTCAATTAGATCTTGCCATGAAAGAATATGTCCCCCTGATATATCTGAAGGTCTGTTGAACCCATTGTTTATCCGCCATACATAGTTTCTCTCCGTTTCCCCCGGCTTAAAGGAGGGGTTATGGTAGAAGGGAGATAAAATAGAGGGTTGGTTGATTCATTTGAATTTGTATTTTAATTGGTTCCAGAGTTTAAATGTTTCCTGGGTGATAAGAGACCCGTTATTGATTATATCTTTTGGGATGCTTGTCCACCATACCATATTGTAATGATTGCTGCTGCAGCAGGTGTTGCTGGAAGTAGTAGTGCTGCAGCTCAGGCAGTTCTGATGTCTTTCCATGCAAGCTGCATAGCTTTGTCTGTCTTTCCCTGCTGTCAGCTTGTGACTGATTATCATTCACCTGTGTGGGAATCTGCATGTCTGCTCCCATTGGATGACCTCAGTATAAAGATCTGCTTCCTGCAGGGTTTCCTTGGGTTTTCATAGCTTCAGCTTAAGCCTGTCTTGCTGTCGCTTTAGCCCCCGATCGTGTTTCTTGTTATAAAGATACTTTGCTGGTCTTTGCATCATATATTGGTTCATTGCCAATATATATGCATACCAGCACGTTTATTATTTTCCTTGTATTTGTGTTACGTTAATACATCAGTGTCGCTGATGTATACGTACACGAACTGTTTATATCCTGTGTGCAGTTAGTCAGCTTTCCAGCACGTTTTGGTAGGTTGCGCGTACCGTGACCACCCGTGCTGAGGTAGTTACCCTGCTCATGGTTCTGTTTGTGGATTGCGTTCATCTCTGCGAAGAGATAACGAATCCTTCTGAATCCTGTTCTGTTACCGTTTGTGGATTGCGTTCATCTCTGCGAAGAGATAGCGAATCCTTCTGAGTCCTGTCCCCTGTATTACTCCAGTCCTAGTCAGCGTTCCTGCTTATGTCATATATCGGTTCATTGCCGATATATACATATGTTAGTCAGAAGTTACAAATAGTTTCATTGATAGCTGTAATTGTAATACGCTAGGAAAACATACTTATTGTATATTTATCTGTGTTACGTTCATCTATCTTAATCCTGCTATTTTCTGACTGTCCTGTCCTGTCTTTGTGAGGCACGCCATCGCCGCATCGCATTGGCTGCCTCATTCCAGTCTGTCTGGTTTTGGACGCTTGCTGTCGCTAAGTAGCCGCTAGCTAGCAAGCGTTCATTCTGTCTACCTGTCCTGATCTCCTCAGTTCTGGTTTGTGCGCTCAGCGCTACTTTGCGCTGAGACGTTATAACAAAAGCATTGTTTGTGGCTGTCAGATCTGCACCGGCTCTGTGCGCCACAATCTCCTATTGCAGTCAGTCCTCCCCTCCACTATACTAGGGATAGCCTGTTTCCTTGTGCTAGTGTGTGTACCTCCTCCACGTCAGCTCATGCGTTGCATGCTGACTGTGGAGAATACACCACCAAGCCTTACATTATGAAAACCCCATTACCAATCCCCATTGTGGGGGGGGATTCCCAGAAAGTATGACACTGTTAATTATGGTTCCTGTTCCTTTAAGAAATTTGAAGAACTTAGCTCTGAAACAGAAAATGAGTTTTTCTCTGAATGTGCCAGGTTCCTGACCAATCCTGATCTCCAAGCGACTCCTGTTTCAACCTGGGCACTCCAACTAAGTTATATTTTGTTTAAAGGGGAATTATTCCAGTGGGCATTTGATGTTCTCAATCATTCCGATTTGAAAGATAGACCGCTGGAATTTCTAGCGTTTGTGATCCATAACTGGTTGCGCATAGATCCATTGCCTTTTCCTCTTAATGAACTCCTGGCAGCAGGCCAATCAGCTACTCCTTCAATTGCTTGCAAAAATGTTCAGCAAGCAGAAAGTGTTACTGATAATTTTCCTGCAGCTTTGAATAAATCACCAAAAACAGCAAGGTCAAAGGCAAAACGCAAACGTTCTAAGAAACGTGTCCAATCTGCAGAATCGTTATCCTTAGCGACTGAGACCTATAATCAGATTCTGCCATTAACAGATAATGAAATGCAATTGTCTTTCAGGGGAGTTAAGTGGACTTATGAAACTACTAATGAACTTTCCTCCCTGGCTAGGGAAAATAAAGATTTTTGTTTAAAAGAATTATTTGAGTATGATTATGATGAGATATTACAGAGTATTGAACAAATCAACTTATTTGTGAACCAAGGGAAGTTTGCATACACTACAGTTCAACACTTGCTACAGGTATTGGAGATTCTTAAGAATAAGGAATCTGCCAATCACCTGCTAATTAACCCTATACATGTGCCTGCCACAATCATATCTGCAGACTGTGATCAGCCTAAATGTTTCGCTGTTAAGTATGCATGGGATCCTCCATTCGAGAGGGGAGAGATGGAAGCCCTGGTCTGTGAATGGAAGAATGATTCAAGTTCATTTTGTCAATTTTACAGTGCAAAAAGTGAAATGGTATTGAATGCATGCATTAAGTCTGCCTATAACCTAATAGAGGCTGGTGTGTGTAGGTATGACAGTGTGGCTCCTTTGATTGATGTGTGGGAACTGATTTTGGATGATTTTTATGTGACTCCGAATTCGCAAATTTGGCGTTCTGACCCGCCTGCTTCAGCACCTTTGGCTGATTCAGCAGGTGATTCGGAGCTCTTTTTGTGTGAAATTGAAGTTCCTGCAATTCCACCCTGTACCATGGATAACTCAGTGTTACTTCCCAGTAAAACAGAAGCCACTGATACATTCTTAACCTTGCCCTGCGCAAATTTCTCAGCAGAGAATCCAGAGGTCCTGCTGACTTCCGAGTCCAGCCTAGCCAGTACTCATGACTCTTTGTTCAGTGAAACAGACACCAGAAAAATCTTGCCTGTCTCTGCAAACACTTCTGCAGAAATTACCTGTGTTAATAAAGTTCAACTCCTGTCTGATCCAGCAGATGCCAATAGATGCACTACATCAGTTTCCGAGTCCCAGCAATCCTGTCTAGTAACCTCAGAACCCCAGCATCTGAATTTTCCAATTTTACAAATGAATGGTGATTCAGATGCGCAAACATTGTGTCTTGATCTTCCTGTTTCTACACCTCGCTCTAGTTTCGTGAATAGCTCAGAGCATCTGCTATGTGAACCTGAAATCGCAGAATTATTACCTTGTTCAGAAAATGTTCCAATAAATTTGCCCTGTACCATGAATTGTGCAGTAGATCTCTCCAATGAAACTCAGGTCACAGAATCATTATGCTGTCCAGCAGGTGCTTCCATGGTTTTGCCCTGCAATATGGACTGTTCAGTGATCCTGTCCAGTGAAGCTGTGGTCGCAGAGTCTTATGCTTCACCCAGTACTTTGGATACTTTAAACCCTCTAGCAGAGGAGGCTGAAGCACTGCTTACCTCAGTTGGTGTTGCAGTAATATTCACTTGTCTAGCAGCTGTTTTGGAATTACAGTCTGCTCTAATAAAACTTGATGAATTTCTGCCCAGCAAAGCAGAAGCCATTGAAATATTGTCCTCGTCAACAAGTGTGTCAGATACCTTGCCCTGTACACAGTCTGATTTAACCAATGTTGTTGAGTCCCTCTCCAGTGTTGTAACAGCCGAGGAACTCCAGCCCTGTCCTCTGCATGTTTCAGAAGTCTTGCCCTGTAACATGGATAATTCTGATTCTCTGGTCAAAATAATAGAAATCTCAGAATTTCAGTCCGGTCTGATGAGTGTTCCTGAAACCCAGCCCTGTATCCTGAAAGATTCTGGTTCTCTGGCCGCTGTGGCAGAGGTTCCAGAGTCCCCTTCCTGTCCAGGGAATTCCTCAGTTTTGCCTAGTCCAGTGGGGGCTGCTGCAATACTGACTTGTTCTGCAGCGCCTCATGAGCTCCAATCCAGTATATTAAATGAGTCTCTGTCCAGTCCAGAGGTAGTTGTGGAGTCCCTATCTGGTTCAGTGCATACATCAGAAGATTTGTCCTGTCTTGTTAGTGCCCCTGAATCTGATTTGTTACTGACTTTGCTGGAATCAGCGACATCTAAGTCTGATCCTGCATTCTCGTGTAAAAATCCAGTAGTTGCGAAGTCTAGTCATGATGATTTTTTTTTTGGCCGGTCCTGGTTTTGGTCCCATCTTGGCTGACCCTGAGGCTCACAGTTCCTTGACGTGCCCAGAGGTTTCTCTTGTGCCAGTGTGCCCAGATGTTCTTTGTGTGCCAGAATGCCCAAGTGTGTCTAAGGTGTTAGCGTGCTCTGATGCTTCCTTAGTGGGAACATGTTCTGATGTTGCCAGTCTGCCTGCATGCCCAGAGATGGTTCTGGTCCCTGAAAGCCCTGATATTGATGTTTGTCCTTGTGGCCCTGACTCGGGAATTGCCCTAGGTTCCATAGGGGTTCTTGATGGTTCTCCATGTGAGCCTAAGGGGCATTCTGACCTATGGGGATCTCTTTGGAGCTTCAAGGTGTTCTGGGAGGTCTCTGAGAAAACTTGTCCTGGTGCCTTGGACTGGTTCAACAGTGGGTTTTGTGTTGGTAAAGACAGTACCGGTGGGCATTGCAAAGGCTTTGGCATTTCTGAACGGTTCCTGGAAGGCGGTGGGTATCGCTCAGGGAGTTTCGGAGGGCTTTCTTCTGGAAATCATGGTTCTGATGGGTGTCACACTGGGGCTTGTAGTACTGATGGGCATGGTTCTGTAGGTTCTGGTTCTGATGGGTCCAGTCTTGTGGGGACTGATTCTGGAATTCGGTCTTGCAGGGCTGTCCCGGTCATCATGAATTATCAGTCAGACTGTTTTGTTGGGAATTTCAGTTTTGAAAAGCGTCTGGAATCCGCTTTTAAGGGCGGGGGTACTGTAATGATCGCTGCTGCAGCAGGTGTTGCTGGAAGTAGTAGTGCTGCAGCTCAGGCAGTTCTGATGTCTTTCCATGCAAGCTGCATAGCTTTGTCTGTCTTTCCCTGCTGTCAGCTTGTGACTGATTATCATTCACCTGTGTGGGAATCTGCATGTCTGCTCCCATTGGATGACCTCAGTATAAAGATCTGCTTCCTGCAGGGTTTCCTTGGGTTTTCATAGCTTCAGCTTAAGCCTGTCTTGCTGTCGCTTTAGCCCCCGATCGTGTTTCTTGTTATAAAGATACTTTGCTGGTCTTTGCATCATATATTGGTTCATTGCCAATATATATGCATACCAGCACGTTTATTATTTTCCTTGTATTTGTGTTACGTTAATACATCAGTGTCGCTGATGTATACGTACACGAACTGTTTATATCCTGTGTGCAGTTAGTCAGCTTTCCAGCACGTTTTGGTAGGTTGCGCGTACCGTGACCACCCGTGCTGAGGTAGTTACCCTGCTCCTGGTTCTGTTTGTGGATTGCGTTCATCTCTGCGAAGAGATAACAAATCCTTCTGAATCCTGTTCTGTTACCGTTTGTGGATTGCGTTCATCTCTGCGAAGAGATAGCGAATCCTTCTGAGTCCTGTCCCCTGTATTACTCCAGTCCTAGTCAGCGTTCCTGCTTATGTCATATATCGGTTCATTGCCGATATATACATATGTTAGTCAGAAGTTACAAATAGTTTCATTGATAGCTGTAATTGTAATACGCTAGGAAAACATACTTATTGTATATTTATCTGTGTTACGTTCATCTATCTTAATCCTGCTATTTTCTGACTGTCCTGTCCTGTCTTTGTGAGGCACGCCATCGCCGCATCGCATTGGCTGCCTCATTCCAGTCTGTCTGGTTTTGGACGCTTGCTGTCGCTAAGTAGCCGCTAGCTAGCAAGCGTTCATTCTGTCTACCTGTCCTGATCTCCTCAGTTCTGGTTTGTGCGCTCAGCGCTACTTTGCGCTGAGACGTTATAACGAAAGCATTGTTTGTGGCTGTCAGATCTGCACCGGCTCTGTGCGCCACAATCTCCTATTGCAGTCAGTCCTCCCCTCCACTATACTAGGGATAGCCTGTTTCCTTGTGCTAGTGTGTGTACCTCCTCCACGTCAGCTCATGCGTTGCATGCTGACTGTGGAGAATACACCACCAAGCCTTACATTATGAAAACCCCATTACCAATCCCCATTGTGGGGGGGGATTCCCAGAAAGTATGACACTGTTAATTATGGTTCCTGTTCCTTTAAGAAATTTGAAGAACTTAGCTCTGAAACAGAAAATGAGTTTTTCTCTGAATGTGCCAGGTTCCTGACCAATCCTGATCTCCAAGCGACTCCTGTTTCAACCTGGGCACTCCAACTAAGTTATATTTTGTTTAAAGGGGAATTATTCCAGTGGGCATTTGATGTTCTCAATCATTCCGATTTGAAAGATAGACCGCTGGAATTTCTAGCGTTTGTGATCCATAACTGGTTGCGCATAGATCCATTGCCTTTTCCTCTTAATGAACTCCTGGCAGCAGGCCAATCAGCTACTCCTTCAATTGCTTGCAAAAATGTTCAGCAAGCAGAAAGTGTTACTGATAATTTTCCTGCAGCTTTGAATAAATCACCAAAAACAGCAAGGTCAAAGGCAAAACGCAAACGTTCTAAGAAACGTGTCCAATCTGCAGAATCGTTATCCTTAGCGACTGAGACCTATAATCAGATTCTGCCATTAACAGATAATGAAATGCAATTGTCTTTCAGGGGAGTTAAGTGGACTTATGAAACTACTAATGAACTTTCCTCCCTGGCTAGGGAAAATAAAGATTTTTGTTTAAAAGAATTATTTGAGTATGATTATGATGAGATATTACAGAGTATTGAACAAATCAACTTATTTGTGAACCAAGGGAAGTTTGCATACACTACAGTTCAACACTTGCTACAGGTATTGGAGATTCTTAAGAATAAGGAATCTGCCAATCACCTGCTAATTAACCCTATACATGTGCCTGCCACAATCATATCTGCAGACTGTGATCAGCCTAAATGTTTCGCTGTTAAGTATGCATGGGATCCTCCATTCGAGAGGGGAGAGATGGAAGCCCTGGTCTGTGAATGGAAGAATGATTCAAGTTCATTTTGTCAATTTTACAGTGCAAAAAGTGAAATGGTATTGAATGCATGCATTAAGTCTGCCTATAACCTAATAGAGGCTGGTGTGTGTAGGTATGACAGTGTGGCTCCTTTGATTGATGTGTGGGAACTGATTTTGGATGATTTTTATGTGACTCCGAATTCGCAAATTTGGCGTTCTGACCCGCCTGCTTCAGCACCTTTGGCTGATTCAGCAGGTGATTCGGAGCTCTTTTTGTGTGAAATTGAAGTTCCTGCAATTCCACCCTGTACCATGGATAACTCAGTGTTACTTCCCAGTAAAACAGAAGCCACTGATACATTCTTAACCTTGCCCTGCGCAAATTTCTCAGCAGAGAATCCAGAGGTCCTGCTGACTTCCGAGTCCAGCCTAGCCAGTACTCATGACTCTTTGTTCAGTGAAACAGACACCAGAAAAATCTTGCCTGTCTCTGCAAACACTTCTGCAGAAATTACCTGTGTTAATAAAGTTCAACTCCTGTCTGATCCAGCAGATGCCAATAGATGCACTACATCAGTTTCCGAGTCCGAGCAATCCTGTCTAGTAACCTCAGAACCCCAGCATCTGAATTTTCCAATTTTACAAATGAATGGTGATTCAGATGCGCAAACATTGTGTCTTGATCTTCCTGTTTCTACACCTCGCTCTAGTTTCGTGAATAGCTCAGAGCATCTGCTATGTGAACCTGAAATCGCAGAATTATTACCTTGTTCAGAAAATGTTCCAATAAATTTGCCCTGTACCATGAATTGTGCAGTAGATCTCTCCAATGAAACTCAGGTCACAGAATCATTATGCTGTCCAGCAGGTGCTTCCATGGTTTTGCCCTGCAATATGGACTGTTCAGTGATCCTGTCCAGTGAAGCTGTGGTCGCAGAGTCTTATGCTTCACCCAGTACTTTGGATACTTTAAACCCTCTAGCAGAGGAGGCTGAAGCACTGCTTACCTCAGTTGGTGTTGCAGTAATATTCACTTGTCTAGCAGCTGTTTTGGAATTACAGTCTGCTCTAATAAAACTTGATGAATTTCTGCCCAGCAAAGCAGAAGCCATTGAAATATTGTCCTCGTCAACAAGTGTGTCAGATACCTTGCCCTGTACACAGTCTGATTTAACCAATGTTGTTGAGTCCCTCTCCAGTGTTGTAACAGCCGAGGAACTCCAGCCCTGTCCTCTGCATGTTTCAGAAGTCTTGCCCTGTAACATGGATAATTCTGATTCTCTGGTCAAAATAATAGAAATCTCAGAATTTCAGTCCGGTCTGATGAGTGTTCCTGAAACCCAGCCCTGTATCCTGAAAGATTCTGGTTCTCTGGCCGCTGTGGCAGAGGTTCCAGAGTCCCCTTCCTGTCCAGGGAATTCCTCAGTTTTGCCTAGTCCAGTGGGGGCTGCTGCAATACTGACTTGTTCTGCAGCGCCTCATGAGCTCCAATCCAGTATATTAAATGAGTCTCTGTCCAGTCCAGAGGTAGTTGTGGAGTCCCTATCTGGTTCAGTGCATACATCAGAAGATTTGTCCTGTCTTGTTAGTGCCCCTGAATCTGATTTGTTACTGACTTTGCTGGAATCAGCGACATCTAAGTCTGATCCTGCATTCTCGTGTAAAAATCCAGTAGTTGCGAAGTCTAGTCATGATGATTTTTTTTTTGGCCGGTCCTGGTTTTGGTCCCATCTTGGCTGACCCTGAGGCTCACAGTTCCTTGACGTGCCCAGAGGTTTCTCTTGTGCCAGTGTGCCCAGATGTTCTTTGTGTGCCAGAATGCCCAAGTGTGTCTAAGGTGTTAGCGTGCTCTGATGCTTCCTTAGTGGGAACATGTTCTGATGTTGCCAGTCTGCCTGCATGCCCAGAGATGGTTCTGGTCCCTGAAAGCCCTGATATTGATGTTTGTCCTTGTGGCCCTGACTCGGGAATTGCCCTAGGTTCCATAGGGGTTCTTGATGGTTCTCCATGTGAGCCTAAGGGGCATTCTGACCTATGGGGATCTCTTTGGAGCTTCAAGGTGTTCTGGGAGGTCTCTGAGAAAACTTGTCCTGGTGCCTTGGACTGGTTCAACAGTGGGTTTTGTGTTGGTAAAGACAGTACCGGTGGGCATTGCAAAGGCTTTGGCATTTCTGAACGGTTCCTGGAAGGCGGTGGGTATCGCTCAGGGAGTTTCGGAGGGCTTTCTTCTGGAAATCATGGTTCTGATGGGTGTCACACTGGGGCTTGTAGTACTGATGGGCATGGTTCTGTAGGTTCTGGTTCTGATGGGTCCAGTCTTGTGGGGACTGATTCTGGAATTCGGTCTTGCAGGGCTGTCCCGGTCATCATGAATTATCAGTCAGACTGTTTTGTTGGGAATTTCAGTTTTGAAAAGCGTCTGGAATCCGCTTTTAAGGGCGGGGGTACTGTAATGATCGCTGCTGCAGCAGGTGTTGCTGGAAGTAGTAGTGCTGCAGCTCAGGCAGTTCTGATGTCTTTCCATGCAAGCTGCATAGCTTTGTCTGTCTTTCCCTGCTGTCAGCTTGTGACTGATTATCATTCACCTGTGTGGGAATCTGCATGTCTGCTCCCATTGGATGACCTCAGTATAAAGATCTGCTTCCTGCAGGGTTTCCTTGGGTTTTCATAGCTTCAGCTTAAGCCTGTCTTGCTGTCGCTTTAGCCCCCGATCGTGTTTCTTGTTATAAAGATACTTTGCTGGTCTTTGCATCATATATTGGTTCATTGCCAATATATATGCATACCAGCACGTTTATTATTTTCCTTGTATTTGTGTTACGTTAATACATCAGTGTCGCTGATGTATACGTACACGAACTGTTTATATCCTGTGTGCAGTTAGTCAGCTTTCCAGCACGTTTTGGTAGGTTGCGCGTACCGTGACCACCCGTGCTGAGGTAGTTACCCTGCTCCTGGTTCTGTTTGTGGATTGCGTTCATCTCTGCGAAGAGATAACGAATCCTTCTGAATCCTGTTCTGTTACCGTTTGTGGATTGCGTTCATCTCTGCGAAGAGATAGCGAATCCTTCTGAGTCCTGTCCCCTGTATTACTCCAGTCCTAGTCAGCGTTCCTGCTTATGTCATATATCGGTTCATTGCCGATATATACATATGTTAGTCAGAAGTTACAAATAGTTTCATTGATAGCTGTAATTGTAATACGCTAGGAAAACATACTTATTGTATATTTATCTGTGTTACGTTCATCTATCTTAATCCTGCTATTTTCTGACTGTCCTGTCCTGTCTTTGTGAGGCACGCCATCGCCGCATCGCATTGGCTGCCTCATTCCAGTCTGTCTGGTTTTGGACGCTTGCTGTCGCTAAGTAGCCGCTAGCTAGCAAGCGTTCATTCTGTCTACCTGTCCTGATCTCCTCAGTTCTGGTTTGTGCGCTCAGCGCTACTTTGCGCTGAGACGTTATAACGAAAGCATTGTTTGTGGCTGTCAGATCTGCACCGGCTCTGTGCGCCACAATCTCCTATTGCAGTCAGTCCTCCCCTCCACTATACTAGGGATAGCCTGTTTCCTTGTGCTAGTGTGTGTACCTCCTCCACGTCAGCTCATGCGTTGCATGCTGACTGTGGAGAATACACCACCAAGCCTTACATTATGAAAACCCCATTACCAATCCCCATTGTGGGGGGGGATTCCCAGAAAGTATGACACTGTTAATTATGGTTCCTGTTCCTTTAAGAAATTTGAAGAACTTAGCTCTGAAACAGAAAATGAGTTTTTCTCTGAATGTGCCAGGTTCCTGACCAATCCTGATCTCCAAGCGACTCCTGTTTCAACCTGGGCACTCCAACTAAGTTATATTTTGTTTAAAGGGGAATTATTCCAGTGGGCATTTGATGTTCTCAATCATTCCGATTTGAAAGATAGACCGCTGGAATTTCTAGCGTTTGTGATCCATAACTGGTTGCGCATAGATCCATTGCCTTTTCCTCTTAATGAACTCCTGGCAGCAGGCCAATCAGCTACTCCTTCAATTGCTTGCAAAAATGTTCAGCAAGCAGAAAGTGTTACTGATAATTTTCCTGCAGCTTTGAATAAATCACCAAAAACAGCAAGGTCAAAGGCAAAACGCAAACGTTCTAAGAAACGTGTCCAATCTGCAGAATCGTTATCCTTAGCGACTGAGACCTATAATCAGATTCTGCCATTAACAGATAATGAAATGCAATTGTCTTTCAGGGGAGTTAAGTGGACTTATGAAACTACTAATGAACTTTCCTCCCTGGCTAGGGAAAATAAAGATTTTTGTTTAAAAGAATTATTTGAGTATGATTATGATGAGATATTACAGAGTATTGAACAAATCAACTTATTTGTGAACCAAGGGAAGTTTGCATACACTACAGTTCAACACTTGCTACAGGTATTGGAGATTCTTAAGAATAAGGAATCTGCCAATCACCTGCTAATTAACCCTATACATGTGCCTGCCACAATCATATCTGCAGACTGTGATCAGCCTAAATGTTTCGCTGTTAAGTATGCATGGGATCCTCCATTCGAGAGGGGAGAGATGGAAGCCCTGGTCTGTGAATGGAAGAATGATTCAAGTTCATTTTGTCAATTTTACAGTGCAAAAAGTGAAATGGTATTGAATGCATGCATTAAGTCTGCCTATAACCTAATAGAGGCTGGTGTGTGTAGGTATGACAGTGTGGCTCCTTTGATTGATGTGTGGGAACTGATTTTGGATGATTTTTATGTGACTCCGAATTCGCAAATTTGGCGTTCTGACCCGCCTGCTTCAGCACCTTTGGCTGATTCAGCAGGTGATTCGGAGCTCTTTTTGTGTGAAATTGAAGTTCCTGCAATTCCACCCTGTACCATGGATAACTCAGTGTTACTTCCCAGTAAAACAGAAGCCACTGATACATTCTTAACCTTGCCCTGCGCAAATTTCTCAGCAGAGAATCCAGAGGTCCTGCTGACTTCCGAGTCCAGCCTAGCCAGTACTCATGACTCTTTGTTCAGTGAAACAGACACCAGAAAAATCTTGCCTGTCTCTGCAAACACTTCTGCAGAAATTACCTGTGTTAATAAAGTTCAACTCCTGTCTGATCCAGCAGATGCCAATAGATGCACTACATCAGTTTCCGAGTCCCAGCAATCCTGTCTAGTAACCTCAGAACCCCAGCATCTGAATTTTCCAATTTTACAAATGAATGGTGATTCAGATGCGCAAACATTGTGTCTTGATCTTCCTGTTTCTACACCTCGCTCTAGTTTCGTGAATAGCTCAGAGCATCTGCTATGTGAACCTGAAATCGCAGAATTATTACCTTGTTCAGAAAATGTTCCAATAAATTTGCCCTGTACCATGAATTGTGCAGTAGATCTCTCCAATGAAACTCAGGTCACAGAATCATTATGCTGTCCAGCAGGTGCTTCCATGGTTTTGCCCTGCAATATGGACTGTTCAGTGATCCTGTCCAGTGAAGCTGTGGTCGCAGAGTCTTATGCTTCACCCAGTACTTTGGATACTTTAAACCCTCTAGCAGAGGAGGCTGAAGCACTGCTTACCTCAGTTGGTGTTGCAGTAATATTCACTTGTCTAGCAGCTGTTTTGGAATTACAGTCTGCTCTAATAAAACTTGATGAATTTCTGCCCAGCAAAGCAGAAGCCATTGAAATATTGTCCTCGTCAACAAGTGTGTCAGATACCTTGCCCTGTACACAGTCTGATTTAACCAATGTTGTTGAGTCCCTCTCCAGTGTTGTAACAGCCGAGGAACTCCAGCCCTGTCCTCTGCATGTTTCAGAAGTCTTGCCCTGTAACATGGATAATTCTGATTCTCTGGTCAAAATAATAGAAATCTCAGAATTTCAGTCCGGTCTGATGAGTGTTCCTGAAACCCAGCCCTGTATCCTGAAAGATTCTGGTTCTCTGGCCGCTGTGGCAGAGGTTCCAGAGTCCCCTTCCTGTCCAGGGAATTCCTCAGTTTTGCCTAGTCCAGTGGGGGCTGCTGCAATACTGACTTGTTCTGCAGCGCCTCATGAGCTCCAATCCAGTATATTAAATGAGTCTCTGTCCAGTCCAGAGGTAGTTGTGGAGTCCCTATCTGGTTCAGTGCATACATCAGAAGATTTGTCCTGTCTTGTTAGTGCCCCTGAATCTGATTTGTTACTGACTTTGCTGGAATCAGCGACATCTAAGTCTGATCCTGCATTCTCGTGTAAAAATCCAGTAGTTGCGAAGTCTAGTCATGATGATTTTTTTTTTGGCCGGTCCTGGTTTTGGTCCCATCTTGGCTGACCCTGAGGCTCACAGTTCCTTGACGTGCCCAGAGGTTTCTCTTGTGCCAGTGTGCCCAGATGTTCTTTGTGTGCCAGAATGCCCAAGTGTGTCTAAGGTGTTAGCGTGCTCTGATGCTTCCTTAGTGGGAACATGTTCTGATGTTGCCAGTCTGCCTGCATGCCCAGAGATGGTTCTGGTCCCTGAAAGCCCTGATATTGATGTTTGTCCTTGTGGCCCTGACTCGGGAATTGCCCTAGGTTCCATAGGGGTTCTTGATGGTTCTCCATGTGAGCCTAAGGGGCATTCTGACCTATGGGGATCTCTTTGGAGCTTCAAGGTGTTCTGGGAGGTCTCTGAGAAAACTTGTCCTGGTGCCTTGGACTGGTTCAACAGTGGGTTTTGTGTTGGTAAAGACAGTACCGGTGGGCATTGCAAAGGCTTTGGCATTTCTGAACGGTTCCTGGAAGGCGGTGGGTATCGCTCAGGGAGTTTCGGAGGGCTTTCTTCTGGAAATCATGGTTCTGATGGGTGTCACACTGGGGCTTGTAGTACTGATGGGCATGGTTCTGTAGGTTCTGGCTCTGATGGGTCCAGTCTTGTGGGGACTGATTCTGGAATTCGGTCTTGCAGGGCTGTCCCGGTCATCATGAATTATCAGTCAGACTGTTTTGTTGGGAATTTCAGTTTTGAAAAGCGTCTGGAATCCGCTTTTAAGGGCGGGGGTACTGTAATGATCGCTGCTGCAGCAGGTGTTGCTGGAAGTAGTAGTGCTGCAGCTCAGGCAGTTCTGATGTCTTTCCATGCAAGCTGCATAGCTTTGTCTGTCTTTCCCTGCTGTCAGCTTGTGACTGATTATCATTCACCTGTGTGGGAATCTGCATGTCTGCTCCCATTGGATGACCTCAGTATAAAGATCTGCTTCCTGCAGGGTTTCCTTGGGTTTTCATAGCTTCAGCTTAAGCCTGTCTTGCTGTCGCTTTAGCCCCCGATCGTGTTTCTTGTTATAAAGATACTTTGCTGGTCTTTGCATCATATATTGGTTCATTGCCAATATATATGCATACCAGCACGTTTATTATTTTCCTTGTATTTGTGTTACGTTAATACATCAGTGTCGCTGATGTATACGTACACGAACTGTTTATATCCTGTGTGCAGTTAGTCAGCTTTCCAGCACGTTTTGGTAGGTTGCGCGTACCGTGACCACCCGTGCTGAGGTAGTTACCCTGCTCCTGGTTCTGTTTGTGGATTGCGTTCATCTCTGCGAAGAGATAACGAATCCTTCTGAATCCTGTTCTGTTACTGTTTGTGGATTGCGTTCATCTCTGCGAAGAGATAACGAATCCTTCTGAATCCTGTTCTGTTACCGTTTGTGGATTGCGTTCATCTCTGCGAAGAGATAGCGAATCCTTCTGAGTCCTGTCCCCTGTATTACTCCAGTCCTAGTCAGCGTTCCTGCTTATGTCATATATCGGTTCATTGCCGATATATACATATGTTAGTCAGAAGTTACAAATAGTTTCATTGATAGCTGTAATTGTAATACGCTAGGAAAACATACTTATTGTATATTTATCTGTGTTACGTTCATCTATCTTAATCCTGCTATTTTCTGACTGTCCTGTCCTGTCTTTGTGAGGCACGCCATCGCCGCATCGCATTGGCTGCCTCATTCCAGTCTGTCTGGTTTTGGACGCTTGCTGTCGCTAAGTAGCCGCTAGCTAGCAAGCGTTCATTCTGTCTACCTGTCCTGATCTCCTCAGTTCTGGTTTGTGCGCTCAGCGCTACTTTGCGCTGAGACGTTATAACGAAAGCATTGTTTGTGGCTGTCAGATCTGCACCGGCTCTGTGCGCCACAATCTCCTATTGCAGTCAGTCCTCCCCTCCACTATACTAGGGATAGCCTGTTTCCTTGTGCTAGTGTGTGTACCTCCTCCACGTCAGCTCATGCGTTGCATGCTGACTGTGGAGAATACACCACCAAGCGTTACACATATCTTGAATTTTATAAGGGTGTAGGAGGGCATTTTCCAGTACTCTCCATTTTGCGTCATATTCTCTAAATGAAGCTCCAAAAAGCTGAGAGGTCCTTGTGGCCTCTAGATATCTAATGAGATTCGGTACTCCCATCCCTCCCTTTTTTGTGATACTACATTATCCTGGCCTTGATTCTGGGCTTTTTATAGAGCCATATAAATCTTAAACATTCCTTCTGTAGGGCTTTAATTTGTGCTTTGGGAATTAAAGTTGGGATTGATCTAAATAGGTATAATAATTTGGGTAATACTACCATTTTTACCGTGTTTATTCTTCCTATCCAGGATATTTTTAATTTATCCCATCTGATTAGGTCTGACTTTATCTGATTTATTAATGGTAAGTGGTTATGTTTATGTAAGGAATCTATGGAGTTAGTGATCTAAATTCCCAGGTATTTTAAAGTATATTTTTTTCCATATAAAGGGAACATTTTCCTTCAATCTTTCTTCCTCTATAGAGGGAAACAATATTGGAAGAGCTTCTGTCTTGTCTTGGTTACTTTTTAATCCTGAGTCTGTTGCAAAATCACCCAGAGTTTTAAGAACATTCGGTACTGAGATGAAGGGGTCTTCCAAAGTCAGCAACAGATCGTCTGCAAAAGCAGAACACTTGAATTCCAAACCTTTAATTGTCGGGCCTTTAACTGAAATATTAGATCTTATTGATTCCAGAAGGGGTTCAAAAGCCAAAGCGAAAAGGGCTGGTGATAGAGGACACCCCTGTCTTGTTCCCCTTTTTATCTGAAAATTTTCGGATTCAAATCCCGCTGCTAAAATGGAGGCAGAGGGATTTGAGTATAGGTTCCTTAGTGTGTTGACAAAATCTCCATGGAATCCAAATCTATGCAATGTTGCATACAGGTATGACCAATTCAAGGAGTTGAAAGCTTTTTCGATATCCACTGCTAACAATAGTAATGGTTTTTTGTAGTGCTGAGCCCTCCATATTAAGTTACACATTTTTCTAATATTATCTGGCCCTTGGCGGTTTCTAATAAAACCTACTTGGTCTGAGTTTATTATTTGGGGCAGGAATTTGTTGATTCTATCAGCTAATATTTTTGTTAGAATCTTATGGTCGACATTTATCAATGATATGGGCCTGTAGTTTTTGCATATATTTACATCCCTGTTTTCTTTTGCCAACACTACTATTGTAGCCTTGTTAGATTCCAATTGTATTTTATTACCCTCTCTAATAGATTCAAAATATTGGACTAAATGTGGGGTAAGAATATTTCTGAAGGATTTATAATAGGAGGAGGGAAGGCCGTCCGGGCCCGGGGCCTTGGAGTGTTTCAGATTTTTTATCATCCTATTGACTTCATCTTCTGTTATGGGGGCATTCATACTATTATTTTGGTTCTGGGAAATTTGTGGGAGAAGTATGTTTAAAAAATATGTGATGTTCTCTTCTGTAGACGATCCGTTGTTGCTGTATAGCTTTTCATAGAATACGTTAAACATGTTTGTGATCTTTTTGGGGTTGTGTGTGAGCCCACCATTAGGGAGTTTCAGGGGGTGAAAACTTTGTGCTCTCTGTTTGTTTGCTAGTTTGTTTGCCAAGGTAGCACTAGCTTTTTTAGCTAAGTAGTAGTGCTTTTGTCCCAGCCATCTGAATGTACGTGCCACTTCTTCCGTTAGCATAGCATCTATTTGTTCCTTAATCTGACTTATCTGTCTCAGAATATTCTTAGTCATATTTTGGGCGTGATCAGTGTATAGTCTGTGTAGGGTTCGTTCTAGGTTTTCCCTAGTTCTGTTTTTATCTTTTTTGATTTGAGCATTAAGGGATATTATATGTCCTCTTATACATGTTTTATGTGCCTCCCATCTGGTACTCGTAGAGGTTATCTCCTTTTTTATTTAAAGAAAAGTATTCTTTGATGTGGTGTTCTAAAATTTCCACATTGTTGAGGTGGGTTAGTATATGAGGAGGTAATCTCCATCTTAGCTTGTTTGTGAGTAGTGTTGCGGAGAGATGAGAATGTGGTGGATACCATGGAGTGATCTGATAGAGGGGAGTGGCAAATCTTGGAATTTACCATCCCTGTTATGAGAGCTCTTGAGGCAAATATATAATCAATCAATTCTTGAAGAACTTAGATGGGGATGGGAAAAGAAGGTAAAATCTATTTTATTGGGGTGAGCTTCTCTCCACGTATCCACCAAGTTCAGCTCTCTCCACAAACTGAAGAAGGATTTACGTGGTGCGGGTCTGGTCTTTTGTCCCCCTCTATTACTACAGTCCTTTCGTGGGTAACTAGCAGTGTTCATATCACCTGCTACTATTATATTATTAGCTTTAAATTTCCTGATCCGCTCTAGTATCTCCGCATAAAACGCCCCATTTTTGGTGGAGGGAGCGTAGAGGGAAACAAGCAGGATCTCTTTGCCATTTGACATTAAATATAAGTTACCACCTCAACACTATCAGCCACAGTGCCCAAAATGCCTGGCTCCCTCGGCCAGTCTCTACCACTGCATTTGGGACTGCCATGTTATTAAAACATACTGGAAAGAAGTTCAAGCTTTCATCAAACAACTTTGCAGGAAAGAACTTCCGATTACTCCTTCTCTATACCTATTCAATGCTGTAGTCTCCACGGACAACCCTGGAGAATATAATCCTAACAACTCTCCTTCACCTATTTGTCATCTCATTATAGCAGGGTTGCCAACCTATTTTCTAATTTTTGACGGACAAAAGGCCCCAAAAAGCAGGACACTCAAAATTTTGGACGGACAGGGGGCGGAGTTGGGGGCGGAGTTAAAAGTGCACTTTTAACCATTTTAAATATTTATATAGCCAGGGCTGTGGAGTCGGAGTCAAGGAGTCAGAGCAATATTTGGGTACCTGGAGTTGGTGGTTTTATAAAAGGCATCGGAGTTGGATGACTTTTGTACCAACTCAACAGCCCTGTATAGCAATGACATCTTCTGCAGCACTTTACAGGGTACATAGTCATGTCACTCAATCCTCAGAGGAGCTCACAATTTAATCCTGTCATAGTCTAATGTCCTACCATATTATTAGGTATTTAAATAGCACTTAAATCTGCTGCAGCAATTCACAGAGTAAATTATCATGCCACTGACTGTCCTCAGAGGAGCTCACAGTCTATTTTAATCCAGGGGTGGGCCAACTTTTCAGCCAAGAGCCACATTGGGTTTTTCACGTTTGACTGGGGGGGTTATACCAGAATAGGAGTGCGGCGCGCATAGCGCGCCGTGGCAAACAAATGGTGTGGCCACGACAGGATGTGAGCTGAGCTAACTTATGTAACAGAGTAACACAAATGCAGTGGACCCAAGTTCTCTCCTAAAACACAGGTAAAGTAACCCTAAAAGTAATTGGACAATGTTCCACCACCCACAAATAACCTAGGACAGCGAAGCACGTATGCCAAGCACATGCGCATAGGATAGCTGTCTGAAAGCGCACTGGACAGCAGGAGCACACACTACGGGACGGGTAAGAACAGACAAGTGATTTTGGGGAATATTTGGATAGACAGTGCTTCTAAATATGGATGCTTGGCAACCCTGGTCAGCCATCTACCTCAGAGGGGTAGATTATTATATTTTTCATATGTCCAAATCTTGCCTTGGTGGTGCAGTGAGGTTTTATTGTAAGGTGCATGTATTTCCTATTATATAATTCACTGAGAAATGGCTGATATAATTTATGTATCTCCTTTATGAAACAATAATAGAAAATACATGCACCTCACAATAAAACAAAAGTTGTGTGTGCAATACTAGACTGCAATAGTACACTAAGTTGCACAGCATAACTTTAGGGCAGATTTTCATCCATTATTAGCATTGTGTGAGACATGCAGCCCTGCCTTGCTTGTCAGAGCTCTGCATTATGTCACAGTCACACACAGTAAGCAGAGGAATTCTGTGTCATCTGCGCCTGGCTGCAGAGGTCATATACCCCAGGAGCAGACGACAGTCTCACAGGAATTACACTAATTTATACCTGGCTGGCTGAGATCTAAAGAACACGGCTATGAGCAGTTCTTTCTCCTGAGCTGTTGTGCTACTGTCTGCTACAGTAGATGGAGTTTGTGGAGGGCGAGCTCTGTCGGCTGGCTGCCTCTCTCATTGGCTGGAAGAAGGCACCAGCATAAAAAAAGAAAGCTCCTGATTGGTGGGCGGGAGGGAAGGGGAAAATAGAAGCTCCTGATTGGTGGGCGGGAGGGAAGGGGAAAATAGAAGCTCCTGATTGGTGGGCGGGAGGGAAGGGGAAAATAGAAGCTCCTGATTGAAGGGCGGGAGGGAAGGGGAAAATAGAAGCTCCTGATTGGAGGGCGGGAGGGAAAGGGAAAAAGTTTTTTATCAGGGCAGCCGCAGGGGACCAGGCTGCCTATAGTAGCAGTGCCAGAGAGTTATTTTAACGGACGCCTGTCCCAAAAGGACGGGCAGTACGGACAGGGGAAATTTCATGTCTTAATTACGGACTGCCCGTCCTTAGACGGACGGTTGGCAACACTGTATGGGAGTGAATGGCGGTGCCCGATTTGTCCACTAGCCTCCTGCGCCCTTTTTTACTGTTACCATTTATGAGTGCCACTCTTTTTCCCATTGTTTATAACTATTATTTATTACACAGTACAGAAGCTAATAAACTCACAGACTAACCGTAGAAATTAACTGAACGGGTGGTAGTAGTAGTACGCAACTAACTATAAATCGCTAGTTTACTACACAATAACTAAGTCGTGTGCCAGACAGTGGGTGACAATTACAGTCAGTCACACACGGTCGGAGGCAATCAATCAATAGGGTCGCGCAGATGACAGTCACAGGTCACACCGGATGCTGGCTTGTGATGTAACTATTATTTATTACACAGTACAGAAGCTAATAAACTCGCAGACTAACAGTAGAAAGTAACTAAACTAGTACAAGTACAAAACGAACTAGAATCCCTAACCTACCTAAGCTAGTAGTAGGCTAAGGCTACCTAGGCTAGCAGGCCTAGCCTACACACAGACTAACACTAGCCTAGCACAGTACACTATACAATAGCTGACTACAAACAATCAAATTACTATCTATCTATATATGAGTACCATAGATGTGTTTAGGAGGTGTTTAGGAAGCAAAACGCTAGGTTTAGAACAAGAAAAATGCACTTGCTCAGACGCAGCAGCACTGGAGAATCTCTCAGTACCACACAAGCAAGTACGTGGCTCCGCAACATGATAGATAAAATAAAATACTTGCTTAAACAATTCACAGATCTTTATGTACGCAGCAACGTCCACTGCCTACTGACTCCCTGTTATCCTGACGTGATGACAGGCTAGGAGTCTGCGGGGAGGTCTTACTCTAGCTCACAGAGCAAATACTCTTTCCTCCTGCATGGCAATGTATGCATGGGGAGTGTCAGTCTGCTGTATGTGTGAGCAGGCAGCTGTCTATCCATGAGGATCTAGGAATTTGTTGTGCAAGTGGAATCCTTTGGTAATTTTCATAAAAACAATGCTATTTTTTTTAACAAATGTCTTTATGCATAATTAGTTTTCATTATACAATTATATTATTTTCATTATACAAAACTATGCCTACACACAGTGGGTTTAATTTTATCCCCAGTATGTACAGTATAAGCTTTTACTCTGTGCCTGTACTGATATATATTATAGCTACTAATCCCCCCATATAAGGGATATAAAGGACAGTATAGGGGGCTGGGTGAGAAATGTATACAGGGCAGTATAAGGGCTACATAGTCCATACAGTCTGTGCAGTATTATGTTTCTCTCAGTTGGTGGCAGATAGTGACATATCGGGCCACTATTTGCACGGTTGTGTCCTCTTCCTCCAGTAGGGTGTAGTTTCCTCTCATCTGTGGAGGTGAAACCCTGAATGTGGGTGGAAAGTATCTGGAAGTAGGCAGTCCTCACCAGTGCATATATGCTGCAGTGTAGCAGGAAGTGGGCCTCATCCTCCAGGACCCCCTGGTCACACTGCCTGCACAGTCTCTCCTCTCAAGGCTCCCATGTCTGTCTGTGCTGCCCTGTCTCTATCTCCATGCTGTGGGCGCTCAGACGGTACAGGCTCAGGGTCTGTCTTTGGGGCGGTATAGTCTCTCCAGGTATATTGTGTACTCCCTCTGCAGGGATTGGTAGATGGTGAGCAGGCCCGCCATCAGGGGGGGACAACCATCACAGGAGTCACGGGCCCCGGGCCTCCAGGGGGCCCGCCCCCACCCCAATGCGCAGCGCATGGCCGGATTTCTGCATAGGCTATAAAGGGAGACTGGAGGGCTGGGGCGCCTGGCTCCCAGCAGAGCGATCCCCGTGTAACACCTGCGGGCTGCGGCTGCTACCCACACAGCTCTGCATATGTTCTGCAGTGCAGACTGCCCGCTGTGCACTGCACAGGAAAGGGGGAAGAGCTTCTCGGCACTCAGTAGCACCACGTGACTACAGAGTTTTCAGCCCTGCTGTTCTCACTCACCTCCACCCCCCTCCTTCCTGCTTCAGCCGCTATCAGCGTCACCGTGAGGAAGAATCTGAGGATAAAAGTAAGTTGCACAGCCGAAAAGTGCTTCAGTCTCCTGAAAACGTGTTGTGTGGCTATGAAGCATGCATGTGCATACACTGACTCCTGTGACACCCACTGCCCTGCATGAATTAATCATTCTGATCCGCATATACGCTGATCAGAATGATTAATAGTGCAAGCAGTTCAGTGTACAGAGGTCAGTGATGCACACAACATGCTGGTAGCTGATGTCTAATAATAATCACGAGTAGAGACACAGGCGCTGTGCGAGCCCCGAACAATTTAGATCAAGAGATTACTTTCCAGCTGCATGCTTCCTGGTCTCTCCTCTCTCCCCCTTGCACTGTCTGTGTGGTCTCCTCTCCCTGCCAGGTTCTGCATCTCCAGGCAGAGGGTTATTATGGTGGCAAGCTTTGTCCCTGTGAAATAGGACTGGTGAGATATCTCCTCTTGCTCCATTTCCCTGCTGCCTGTCTCCCCTGTTCCTCTACCTCTTTGCATCCCCCTTTCCCCCTCTCTCCTATACTAGCCCCCCCCCCCCTCCTTCTACCTTTTCTATGTCCTTGTCTCTTCTTAGGTTTCCCATACTTCTCACTCTCCCCTCTCTCTGATCCTCCCCAACCATTGTCTCTCAATTAGTCACACTAAAATAAAAAGAAAGGGGGGTGGGGGGAATAATATACTGTATGTAGAATTGATACCTTCCCCAGAGCTTTTCAATTATGTCAGCAACTGTACCTCAAATGAGCTGCTACCATAGTCATTGCCTGATGCCCTACTACTGATGTCATGCCTACCATATTATGTACTTATATAGCACTGACCTAATTCTGCAACACTTTACAGAGTACATAGTCATGTCACTGACTGTCCTCAGACCTCACAATCTACTACCACAGTCATGGTCTAATGTCCTACCATATTATTCTTTATTTATATAGCACTGACATCTTCTGCAGCACTTTAGAGTCATGTCACTGACTGTCCTCAGAGGAGCTAACAATCTAATCTTACCATAGTCATAGTCTAATGTCCTACCATATTATTATTATTATGTATATAGCACTGACGCCTTCTGCAGCACTTTACAGAGTACATAGTCATGTCACTGACTGTCCTCAGTGGAGCTCACAATCTAATCCTACCATAGGCATAGTCTAATGTACTACCATATTACTATTATGTATTTATATAGCACTGACATCTCCTGCAGCACATTACAGAGTACATAGTTATGTCACTGACTGTCCTCAGTGGAGCTCACAATCTAATCCTACCATAGGCATAGTCTAATGTACTACCATATTATTATTATGTATTTATATAGCACTGACATCTTCTGCAGCACTTTACAGAGTACATAGTCATGGCACTGACTGTCTTCAGAGGAGCTCACAAACCCCCCCCCCCCCCCACCCACCTGAGTCCCGTCCTCTCGCGCTCTCCCTCCAGATATTAGATTAGTGCCAGTTGCAGCAGGCAGGGAATGAGTCACCTGACTTCCACGTTCCAGATACCAGAGCACTGCACGCCAAAGGTCTTCTCTGCCTTCAGTGCCAATCACTGTTTTTCCTGATTAGCTAAAGTACAGTGAGCAGCATTGAAGGCAGAGAAGACCTGTGGCACGCAGCGCTCTAGTATCTGGAACGTGGAAGTCAGGTGAGTCATTCCCTGCCTGCTGTCACTGCTAACTTATACTGGGGCAACTATACTAGCTACCTAAACTGGTGGAAACTATACTAACTACATATACAGGGGGCAACAATATTGTCTACCTATACTGGTGTCAACTATACCTGGATACCCTCTACAGGGGGCACCTATACCTTGCTACCTACCTACCTATACTGGAGGTGAACATTTTTGGATGCTGTGCGATCATTCCAAATCTGAGGTGGGGGGGGGGGGTTGGCGGGGGGCCCAAGCATGATGATGTGTGAGGGGCCCAAAAATTTCTGATGGCGGCCCTGATGGTGAGTTATTCCATATATTCCTCCCAGAAAGGGGGCTGGACAATGAAGGTTGCCAGACAGGTTGGTCTGTTTGTCATGGGGTTAACATGCTGATGATACAGGTTTTAGATATACAGGTATCAGACTGGGTGTTGGCTTTTTCCTGAGTCAGTTTGTGAGGTTGGATGTGAGAACTGAGGCTAGAGAATGATCTTCACTGCCCAGAGGCCTGTGGATTAAAAACCCTCTTCAGACAAGTAAAGAACAACCATGCAAGTTTACTGGTTTGTATATCTTGTGTTGCTGTAGAGAGACTGTTTTTGTTATTCTTACTGCTGAAGATAAGATGTTTGTTTTGTTTGCTGGAAGGAAGCAAAATTTATGTTTGCTGAACAATAAATAGACTTTGGAACTTTACGGCTGCCTCCCTGTGGTTGCATTGGTCCTCAGACCCTGCATGCGATGGTAGAGAGATATTATACAGTAGAATTTTGTTATAGTAAACTCTGATATAGTAAACCTCTAGATATAGTAAACTCAGTCCTCGGGTCCCAGGAAATGTGCCTGTATAAATATACAATGCATGACCAATTCTGATAGCGTAAACTACTTTTCCTGGTCCCTTGGAGTTTACTATAAAGGGATTTTACTGTACCAGAGAGTGTTGAAAAACTCATAGGGCAACCAAAAAGCAGTAGAGGCAGGGTCAAGAAAGTTATATTTCTTATAATATCTCACTAATCTTCAGTGGTTTCAGTTATATTATTATATGGTGGAAATCTCTTACCCATCTGCCATTTTGTCAAAGGAGGAACAAAAGTCTGCAGGAGCCAGGGTAAGTGAATAAAATGGATGTCATATACATTGGAAGCCTAACACTTTCAGTTTCTGCTGTGCTGCCAGAGTGTGCTGGGGTGTTGCACTGCAAAACACATTTGTACAATCTGCTATGCCTTTTTTCCCTCAAACCCAGGTATACATTTTGCAGCAAAGAAAAGTATTCCACATATATTGTGTTTACATGTTCAAGGTAGCCTTTTATACGGATTCCTACTGAGACAAACACTTTCCCGACTGACTTCTGTGCTCTAAATATCTTTTTGCAGACTGTTTTCTTTGGAGATCATAGTAGTATAAACCATATTTGTAGTGGCTGGATAGTGCGGGGCTGGGCCGAGGCTGGAGAGGTGCCAGCCTCTGGGCGCAGGGCCTTGAGGGCGCATTCTCCGCTCTCCCCGCAATCTCTGTTTTTTTGGCAGATAGATGGTTCGATAGCTAATTTCTGACAGGTCCGATCTTATTTTCGATCGTTTTTCTGATCGATTTCTCATAGAAGTGAATGGAAATCGATTAGAAAAATAATCGAAAAATTGATTGGACAGTAAATCTGTTGAAAAATCTCATTGTGTATTCCCAGCATAAGAAATCAGATGTTTTTTTAGGTACCTACAAGTTAGACATGTGTTTGCAAGTCAGTTCCCTCAGGATATTCCAACTCTAGAATGTCATCAGCTAGACTCTTTCTCCAGAGACACTTAGGGTTGGTGCCAGGGGCGCCTCTGGCCTTTTTGTCACTCCAGGCAAGAAAACCTGTTGCGCCCCCCCCCCCTCCCTTCTGCTCCTTCCCTTCCCATGTCCATGAAATAAAAATCAGATAACATGCTGATATCAAATGCAGATACCATGTCCCCCACAGATCAAATGCAGATACCATGTCCCCCACAGATCAAATGCAGATACCATGTCCCCCACAGATCAAATGCAGATACCATCTCCCCCACAGATCAAATGCAGATACCATGTCCCCCACAGATCAAATGCAGATACCATCTCCCCCACAGATCAAATGCAGATACCATCTCCCCCACAGATCAAATGCAGATACCATCTCCCCCACAGATCAAATGCAGATACCACGTCCCCCACAGATCAAATGCAAATACCGTGTCCCTTCCATATCAAATGCAGATACAATGTCCCCTGCAGATCAAATGCAGATGCCATATCCCCCACAGATCAAATGCAGATCCCATGAGTACACCATTACATTTATATACAGTAAATGTATTTACATATATTGACATTTTCAGAACACCACTAGTACTTTTATAGTTAAAGTGAACATGAAGCAAGGAGCAAAGGTTCTGGATCCTAGCTCTCAGCCACACACATGCATACCCCCACCTAGCACTCCGCTGCACACTATGACCCAGCTACATAGGAACAGAAAATGTGTGCATAATCAGTGGTGCTCAAATACCCCTTTTTAAAATTCGAGTTTGGTCGAATTCGAATAGTAAATTATTCGAGGTCAGTCGAATATTCGAGTCGAATAATTTTTACTATTCGATTCGACCTCAGACTTCAAGCTCACTATTCGAGTCGGTATTCGAGCTCATTATTCGAGCTGACTATTCGAATTGGCCTTAAATAGCTTCCAACACTTGTTTTGAGGGTGAATGATGCAAGAAACATCTTTTTTTCCAAGTAACAACAGCAAGTGATTATGTGGGGATGTCCCTTTAAAAAAAAAAAAGGTGAAAAGAGAAGTTGTGTCCAGAATTGTGTTCAGTACTGTATATACTTCTTCTTCTTCTTCTTCTTCTTCTTCTTCTTCTTCTTCTTCTTTATCTTCTATATCTTCTTCTTCTTCTTCTTCTATATCTTCTTCTTCTTCTTCTTCTATATATTCTTCTTCTATATCTTCTTCTATATCTTCTTCTTCTTCTTCTATATTGTCTTCTTCTTCATCTTCTTCTTCATCTTCTTCTTCATCATCTTCTTCTTCTTCATCTTCTTCATCATCTTCTTCTTCTTCTTCTTCTTCTTCTTCTTCTTCTTCTTCTTCTTCTTCTTCTTCTTCTTCTTCTTCATCTTCATCTTCTTCATCTTCATCTTCTTCTTCATCTTCTTCTTCATCTTCTTCTTCATCTTCTTCTTCTTCTTCATCTTCTTCTTCATCTTCTTCTTCATCTTCATCTTCTTCTTCTTCTTCTTCTTCTTCTTCTTCTTCTTCTTCTTCTTCTTCTTCTTCATCTTCTTCTTCATCTTCATCTTCATCTTCTTCTTCTTCTTCATCATCTTCATCTTCATCTTCTTCTTCTTCTTCTTCTTCTTCTTCTTCTTCTTCTTCTTCTTCTTCTTCTTCTTCTTCTTCTTCTTCTTCTTCTTCTTCTTCTTCTTCTTCTTCTTCTTCTTCTTCTTCTTCTTCTTCTTCTTCTTCTTCTTCTTCATCATCTTCTTCATCTTCTTCATCTTCTCCATCTTCTTCTTCATCTTCATCTTCATCTTCTTCTTCATCTTCTTCTTCTTCTTCTTCTTCTTCTTCTTCTTCTTCTTCTTCTTCATCTTCTTCTTCTTCTTCATCTTCATCTTCTTCTTCTTCATCTTCTTCTTCTTCATCTTCTTCTTCTTCTTCTTCTTCTTCTTCTTCATCTTCTTCTTCTTCTTCTTCTTCTTCTTCTTCATCTTCATCTTCATCTTCATCTTCTTCTTCTTCTTCTTCTTCATCTTCATCTTCATCTTCATCTTCATCTTCTCCTTCTCCATCTTCTTCTTCTTCTTCTTCTTCTTCTTCTTCTTCTTCTTCTTCATCTTCTTCATCTTCTTCATCTTCTTCATCTTCTTCATCTTCATCTTCTTCTTCATCTTCTTCATCTTCTTCTTCTTCATCTTCTTCTTCATCTTCATCTTCTTCTTCATCTTCTTCTTCATCTTCTTCTTCTTCTTCATCTTCATCTTCTTCTTCTTCATCTTCTTCTTCTTCTTCTTCTTCTTCTTCTTCTTCTTCTTCATCTTCTTCATCTTCTTCTTCTTCTTCATCTTCATCTTCATCTTCATCTTCATCTTCTTCTTCATCTTCATCTTCATCTTCATCTTCATCTTCTCCTTCTCCATCTTCTTCTTCTTCTTCTTCTTCTTCTTCATCTTCTTCATCTTCTTCTTCTTCATCTTCTTCTTCTTCATCTTCTTCTTCTTCATCTTCTTCTTCATCTTCTTCTTCTTCTTCTTCTTCTTCTTCTTCTTCTTCTTCTTCTTCTTCTTCTTCTTCTTCTTCTTCTTCTTCTTCATCTTCTTCTTCATCTTCTTCTTCATCTTCTTCTTCATCTTCTTCTTCTTCATCTTCTTCTTCATCTTCTTCTTCATCATCTTCTTCTTCATCTTCTTCTTCTTCTTCTTCTTCTTCTTCTTCTTCTTCTTCTTCTTCTTCTTCTTCTTCTTCTTCTTCTTCTTCTTCTTCTTCTTCTTCTTCTTCTTCTTCTTCATCATCTTCATCTTCTTCTTCATCTTCATCTTCATCTTCATCTTCTTCTTCTTCATCTTCTTCATCTTCATCTTCATCTTCTTCTTCTTCATCTTCTTCATCTTCTTCATCTTCTTCATCTTCTTCATCTTCTTCTTCTTCTTCTTCTTCTTCTTCTTCTTCTTCTTCTTCTTCTTCTTCATCTTCTTCATCTTCTTCATTTTCTTCATCTTCTTCATCTTCATCTTCTCCTTCTCCATCTTCTTCTTCTTCATCTTCTTCATCTTCTTCTTCTTCTTCTTCTTCTTCTTCTTCTTCATCTTCTTCATCTTCTTCTTCTTCATCTTCTTCATCTTCTTCTTCTTCTTCTTCTTCTTCTTCTCCTCCTTCTCCTTCTCCTTCTCCTTCATCTTCTTCTATATCGTCTTCTTCTTCACTTATTTCTCTTTTCAATTTTTTTTTTAAAGAAATGCAGCTATTTTTGAGCGTAACAAATAGCTGGTGGCGCACGCATGTTGGAAGCGCCATTGTATGTGCTCCCTGGCAGTGGAAACACACAGACAGCAGGAGGTAAATTCAGCAGCAGGAGGAGGAGGATGAGTGTGTGGCAGCAGGCAGTCAATGAGGCAGGCAGCGTGACATAATAGCCCTGGTACCTAGCGGTGATACCAGGGCGTAAATAAACACAACAGGAGGTCCCAGACAGCGGTCGTGCAGCCCACATCGTGTCCAATACACAACTGGGACAACACAGTTTTCAACCTGGGCACCTCAGAAAAATTAAACCTTTTTTTTTTTTTTAATGGTTTTTTGGTTTTGGTTTTACAACCAATATAGCTATTGTTGGACGTAATAGCTGGTGGCAGAGTGGAAGCAGAAGCTAAATCTGTGTACCCTGGCGTTGGGAAACACAGACAGACAGCAGCAGCAGCAGGAGGAATGGAGGAGTAATGTGAGCAGCTATTGTTTGACGTAATAGCTGGTGGCAGACTGGCAGCAGAAGGTAATTCTGTGTACCCTGGCAGTGGGAAACACAGACAGACAGCAGCAGCAGGAGGAATGGAGGAGTAGTGTGAGTGAGTGTGGCAGCAGGTAGGCAGCGTGACATAATAGCCCTGGTACCTAGCGGTGATACCAGGGCTGTAAATAAACACAACAGGAGGTCCCAGACAGCGGTCGTGCAGCCCACATCGTGTCCAATACACAACTGGGACAACACAGTTTTCAACCCGGGCACCTCAGAAAAAATTAAACCTTTTTTTTTTTAATGGTTTTTTGGTTTTGTTTGTACAACCAATTACACAGATATATAGCTATTGTTTGATGTAATAGCTGGTGGCAGAGTGGCAGCAGAAGGTAAATCTGTGTACCCTGGCGTTGGGAAACACAGACAGACAGCAGCAGCAGCAGCAGCAGGAGGAATGGAGGAGTAATGTGAGCAGCTATTGTTTGACGTAATAGCTGGTGGAAGACTGGCAGCAGAAGGTAATTCTGTGTACCCTGGCAGTGGGAAACACAGACAGACAGCAGCAGGAGGAATGGAGGAGTAGTGTGAGTGAGTGTGGCAGCAGGTAGGCAGCGTGACATAATAGCCCTGGTACCTAGCGGTGATACCAGGGCGTAGATAAACACAACAGGAGGTCCCAGACAGCGGTCGTGCAGCCCACATTGTGTCCAATACACAACTGGGACAACACAGTTTTCAACCCGGGCACCTCAGAAAAATGAAACCTTTTTGTTTTATATGGTTTTTTTTGTTTTGTTTTTACAACAAATTACACAGATATAGCTATTGTTTGACGTAATAGCTGGTGGCAGAGTGGCAGCAGAAGGTAAATCTGTGTACCCTGGCGTTGGAAAACACAGACAGACAGCAGCAGCAGCAGGAGGAATGGAGGAGTAATGTGAGCAGCTATTGTTTGACGTAATAGCTGGTGGCAGACTGGCAGCAGAAGGTAATTCTGTGTACAATGGCAGTGGGAAACACAGACAGACAGCAGCAGGAGGAATGGAGGAGTAGTGTGAGTGTGGCAGCAGGTAGGCAGCGTGACATAATAGCCCTGGTACCTAGCGGTGATACCAGGGCTGTAAATAAACACAACAGGAGGTCCCAGACAGCGGTCGTGCAGCCCACATCGTGTCCAATACACAACTGGGACAACACAGTTTTCAACCCGGGCACCTCAGAAAAATTAAACCTTTTTTTTTTTTTTTTAATGGTTTTTTGGTTTTAGTTTTACAACCAATATAGCTATTGTTGGACGTAATAGCTGGTGGCAGAGTGGAAGCAGAAGGTAAATCTGTGTACCCTGGCGTTGGGAAACACAGACAGACAGCAGCAGCAGCAGCAGGAGGAATGGAGGAGTAATGTGAGCAACTATTGTTTGACGTAATAGCTGGTGGCAGACTGGCAGCAGAAGGTAATTCTGTGTACCCTGGCAGTGGGAAACACAGACAGACAGCAGCAGCAGGAGGAATGGAGGAGTAGTTTGTGTGAGTGTGGCAGCAGGTAGGCAGCGTGACATAATAGCCCTGGTACCTAGCGGTGATACCAGGGCTGTAAATAAACACAACAGGAGGTCCCAGACAGCGGTCGTGCAGCCCACATCATGTCCAATACACAACTGGGACAACACAGTTTTCAACCCGGGCACCTCAGAAAAAATTAAACCTTTTTTTTTTTTAATGGTTTTTTGGTTTTGTTTGTACAACCAATTACACAGATATATAGCTATTGTTTGATGTAATAGCTGGTGGCAGAGTGGCAGCAGAAGGTAAATCTGTGTACCCTGGCGTTGGGAAACACAGACAGACAGCAGCAGCAGCAGCAGCAGGAGGAATGGAGGAGTAATGTGAGCAGCTATTGTTTGACGTAATAGCTGGTGGAAGACTGGCAGCAGAAGGTAATTCTGTGTACCCTGGCAGTGGGAAACACAGACAGACAGCAGCAGGAGGAATGGAGGAGTAGTGTGAGTGAGTGTGGCAGCAGGTAGGCAGCGTGACATAATAGCCCTGGTACCTAGCGGTGATACCAGGGCGTAAATAAACACAACAGGAGGTCCCAGACAGCGGTCGTGCAGCCCACATTGTGTCCAATACACAACTGGGACAACACAGTTTTCAACCCGGGCACCTCAGAAAAATGAAACCTTTTTGTTTTATATGGTTTTTTTTGTTTTGTTTTTACAACAAATTACACAGATATAGCTATTGTTTGACGTAATAGCTGGTGGCAGAGTGGCAGCAGAAGGTAAATCTGTGTACCCTGGCGTTGGAAAACACAGACAGACAGCAGCAGCAGCAGGAGGAATGGAGGAGTAATGTGAGCAGCTATTGTTTGACGTAATAGCTGGTGGCAGACTGGCAGCAGAAGGTAATTCTGTGTACAATGGCAGTGGGAAACACAGACAGAGAGCAGCAGGAGGAATGGAGGAGTAGTGTGAGTGTGGCAGCAGGTAGGCAGCGTGACATAATAGCCCTGGTACCTAGCGGTGATACCAGGGCTGTAAATAAACACAACAGGAGGTCCCAGACAGCGGTCGTGCAGCCCACATCGTGTCCAATACACAACTGGGACAACACAGTTTTCAACCCGGGCACCTCAGAAAAATTAAACCTTTTTTTTTTTTAACGTTTTTTTGGTTTTGGTTTTACAACCAATATAGCTATTGTTGGACGTAATAGCTGGTGGCAGAGTGGCTGCAGAAGGTAATTCTGTGTACCCTGGCAGTGGGAAACACAGACAGACAGCAGAAGGGCAGTACACAGCAGCACACTGTAGGTGTAAAATGTGTGGCTGCATGCGACGTAATAGTCAAAGTGAACCAGGCTGGCTTAGTGAGCAGGAGCCAGGAGGTGGTAAAGGGTGGTAAGGCACATTAACGATGGTTCTAAGTTCCGGCAGCCAGTTCATGTCCCCCTCTCGCCGACAACAGGGGCCAGGAACTCGCCTTCCACCCACGCCTGGTTCATCTTGAGAAACGTCAGTCTGTTCACAGACTTGTGAGACAGACGTGAGCGTTTCTCGGTGACCACGCCACCAGCTGCACTGAAGCAGCGCTCGGACAGCACGCTGGAAGGGGGGCAGGACAGCACTTCCAGGGCGTACTGCGCCAGCTCGCTCCAGATCTCCAGGCGCTTGACCCAATACTCCATGGGATCAACAGGGGCATCGCTGTCAAACCCGCTGTAGGACCCCATGTAGTCAGCCGCCATGCGGGTCAGGCGCTGGCTGTGACCGGAGGAGGATGCTGCTGCATGCACCTCCTCCCTAGTCACTGCTGCCGGAGCCTCTACAGTCCTGTAGAGCTCGTGGCTGAGAGACAGCAGGTCTGTGGGGTGCTTTCTGCTGCTGGATGCAGGCACCTGCTGCTGCCTCTGTGCTGGCTGGACAGTGGGGGTGGAAGGCTGGGGGAAGGCTTCCTCCAAGCGCTCAACAAGGGCCTGCTGCAAGCTCCTTATTTGTTGCGCTGGGTCTCCTCCTGCAGGCGGCAGGAACTGGCTCAACTTCCCCTTGAGGCGTGGGTCCAACATCATGCTGATCCAGATGTCCTCCCTCTGCTTCATCTGGATCACCCTGGGGTCCTTGCGCAGGCACGCCAGCATGTGCGCTGCCATTGGGAAGAGGCGGGCCACGTGTGCTGGCACATCGATGGCAGTGCTGTCCTCATCCTCCTCCTCTGCCTCGTCAGCCTCATCCTCTCTCCACCCCCGCACCAACTCAGCTGCACTGTGCTGCTCCCCCTCATCAGCAGCAAGGTCAGGGACCTCCACCAAGTCCTCCTCCTCCTCCCCCTCAGAGGTGGACTGTGCAGCTGCTTGCCGCTCCTGCTGGTCCAAGGCTGCCGCTCCCTGTTCCAGCAAAGCATCGAGGGCCCTGTTCAGCAGACAAACCAGGGGCACCCACTCGCAGACCATAGCATGGTCCCTGCTCACCATGTTAGTGGCCTGCAGAAAGGGAGCCAGCACTAAGCACACCTGCTGCATGTGCCTCCAGTCATCATCGGGGACGATGGACGGGATGTTGCTGGTCTTGTCCCTTCTTTGAGCGGCGGAAACAGTGGCCAGGGCAAGGTACTGGTTGACAGCGTACTTCTGTTCAACCAGACGCTCCAACATTGCCAGGGTGGAGTTCCAGCGAGTCGGAACGTCAAGGATCAGCCGATGGCGTGGCAGCTCCAGCTCCTTTTGCACGTCTTCAAGGCTCGCACAGGCTGCAGCCGAGCGCCGGAAGTGACGCACAACGTTCCTTGCCATTTCCAGCAGTTCGCCCATCCCCTGGTAGGTGCGCAAGAACTTCTGCACCACCAGGTTCAGCACGTGGGCAAGACAGGGGATGTGGGTCAGGTTTCCCCTGTCAATTGCAGCAACCAGATTGGCCCCATTGTCGGCCACCACCTCTCCGACTCTGAGGCCTCTGGGGGTCAGCCAAATCCTCTCCTGCTCCTGGAGTTTGGCCAACACATGGGCTGCTGTCAGCTTGGTCTTGCCAAGGCTGACCAAGTGCAGCAGCGCTTGGCAGTGGCGGGCCTTCACGCTGCTGCTGAGGCGGGGGTTTGGCCAGGTGTGCCGGAGGATGGCAGAGGATCGGAGGAACCTGCTGCAGTTCCCCTGACCCTGCGGGGTGGCACCACCCACTGTGTTGCTGCTGCTGCTGTGCCCGCTGCTGCTCTCCCATCCTCACCCCCTTCCACCAAGCTGACCCAGTGGACAGTGAAGGACAGGTAGCGGCCTGTCCCGAAGCGGCTGCTCCAGGAGTCCATGGTGACGTGGACCCTTTCACCAACCGCGTGCTCCAGCCCTCGCTCCACATTGGCCATCACAAAGCGGTGCAGTGCAGGAATGGCCTTGCGGGCAAAGAAGTGTCTGCTGGGGAGCTGCCAGTCTGGGGCTGCACAAGCAAGCAGCGCCCGCATGTCGCTCCCCTCCTGCACGAGCGTGTATGGCAGGAGTTGGGAGCACATGGCCCGTGCCATCAAGCCGTTCAGCTGCCGCACGTGACGGCTGCTGGGAGGCAGAGCCCTAACCACCCCCTGGAAGGACTCGCTCAAAAGGCTCTGGCGTGGCCTTTTGCTGGCACGGGAATCAGCAGACACAGCAGAGGAGGCCACTGAGGACTGGCTGCCAGAACAGGCCTCAGTGTCGGCGGCAGGAGTTGCAGAGGGGGGAGGAGCAGTGCGTTTCCGCACTCCTGCTGGTGCTGCTGGAGGAGCAGGAGGGCGGGTGGCTGCTGTTGCTGCTGTTGCTGCTGCTGCTGCTGCTGAAGGCTGTGCAGTGATGGGTGTGGTGCCACTGCCAGCACCAGATGCCTTCAGCCTCTGGAACTCCTCATGCTGGTGGAAATGTTTCGCAGCAAGGTGGTTGATGAGCGAGCTGGTGCTGAACTTTAAGGGGTCTGCACCTCTGCTCAACTTCCGCTGACAGTGGTTGCAAGTGGCGTACTTGCTGTACACAGTGGGCATGGTGAAAAATCGCCATATTGGTGACAGAAACATCCCCCTACGGCATGGAAGCGCTGCTGCCTGTCTCCCTGTGGTGGTTGGGGGGGGGGGGCTTGGGTGCGGCTGGTGGTGGTACTGGCAGATGCTGCTGCTGCTGCTGCTGCTGAGCCTGAGACACCAGCAGGCTGTGGGACCTGCCTACTGCTGCCAATGCTTGCAATGATGCGCCTCCTTGCAAGGCCCACAAGCGCATCCTCCTCCTCCTCCTCAGAGCTGCTGAGGACGACATCCCCTGGAGGTGGTGGCACCCAGTCTCTGTCTGTCACCGGGTCATCATCATCCTCCCCCTCCTGAAACATGTCCTGCTGGGATGATGACCCTCCAAACTCCTCTCCTGATGCATGGATGGGCTGCTTGACTGTCGCCACAGTCTTGCTGTCCAATCCTTCATCCCCCAAAGTGCCCATCAGCATATCCTCCTCCAAATCGCCAACAACAGCAGACAATACCCTGATGGTGCCTGGGGTAAAAAGACTGCTGAGTGACAGGTCGGTGACTGACGGTGAACTGGCCTCCTCCCCAGGCCCTGCTGGGTGGCTGCTGCGAACAGTGGTGGTGGTGGTGGTGGTGAGGGTGGAGGCCTCGGATGCAGAGCTGATGGCGGGCTGCTCATCCTCCGTCATGAGTTGCACCACAGTGTCTGCATCCTTTTCCTCAATGGGACGTTTCCGACCCGGCTGGAGGAAAATCGGAGCAGGTGCTACACGCTGCTGCTGCTGTGTCTCTGCAGCGTGAGTTGCAGATGCTCCTGCTGGGTGGCGCCCAAGGCGTCCACGGCCAGTGGCTATGGGAGGAATGTTAGCCACTGCTGCTGCTGCTGCGGAACTGTGCATGGTGGCGCGGCCGCGGCCTGCCACAATGCTGCTCCCTCTCCTCCTGATTCCCTTGCTGCCCTTCCCCTTGCCCAAACCGCGCTGGCTGCCACTTCCAGACATCTTCGATGTTTTGGGCGTAAAGACAAAAGTTTTTTAAAAGGGCGGGTGAAAAGTGGGGTACTTTAATGGAGTGGGTTGGTGGGTGAGGTGACTGAGTGAGTGTCCCTAGTACAGTAAGTAAGTAGTAAAAGTCAGGAAGTACAACTAGCAGTTACAATAATCAGTAGTAATCACAAGTAAATTTAGTGTGTGTACACTACAGTCAGTGAGTGCACGCACGCGCAAACACGCGCAGGAGCTAGCCTATGAACAGTGACTGAGTGAGTGTCCCTAGTACAGTAAGTAAGTAGTAACAGTCAGGAAGTACAACTAGAAATTACAATAATCAATCAGTAATCAGAAGGAAATAGAGTGTGTGTGTACAGTACACAGACAGTGAGTGCACACACGCAGGAGCTAGTAGCCTATGAACAGTGACTGAGTGTCCTAGACTCCTATAGTACAGTAAGAGTAAGTAGTAACAGTAACTAGTACAACTAATTACAATAATCAATCAGTAATCAGAAGGAAATCGAGTGTGTGTGTACAGTACACAGACAGTGAGTGCACACACGCAGGAGCTAGTAGCCTATGAACAGTGACTGAGTGTCCTAGACTCCTATAGTACAGTAAGAGTAAGTAGTAACAGTAAGTTCAACTAATTACAATAATCAATCAGTAATCAGAAGGAAATAGAGTGTGTGTGTACAGTACACAGACAGTGAGTGCACACACGCAGGAGCTAGTAGCCTATGAACAGTGACTGAGTGTCCTAGACTCCTAGTACAGTAAGAGTAAGTTGTAACAGTAAGTACAACTAATTACAATAATCAATCAGTAATCAGAAGGAAATAGAGTGTGTGTGTACAGTACACAGACAGTGAGTGCACACACGCAGTAGCTAGTAGCCTATGAACAGTGACTGAGTGTCCTAGACTCCTATAGTACAGTAAGAGTAGGTAGTAACAGACAGTAAGTACAACTAATTACAATAATCAATCAGTAATCAGAAGGAAATAGAGTGTGTGTGTGTACAGTACACAGACAGTGAGTGCACACACGCAGGAGCTAGTAGCCTATGAACAGTGACTGAGTGTCCTAGACTCCTATAGTACAGTAAGAGTAAGTAGTAACAGTAAGTTCAACTAATTACAATAATCAATCAGTAATCAGAAGGAAATCGAGTGTGTGTGTACAGTACACAGACAGTGAGTGCACACACGCAGGAGCTAGTAGCCTATGAACAGTGACTGAGTGTCCTAGACTCCTATAGTACAGTAAGAGTAAGTAGTAACAGTAAGTTCAACTAATTACAATAATCAATCAGTAATCAGAAGGAAATAGAGTGTGTGTGTACACTACAGTACACAGACAGTGAGTGAGTGCACACACGCAGGAGCTAGTAGCCTAGCCTATGAACAGTGACAGTGAGTGTCCTACAACAACAACAACAACAAATAACATTTGTAAAGCGCTTTTCTCCCATGGGACTCAATTCGCATAAGCATGGCTCCGACCATCGTGGTACAGGGGAAGAATTTTATAAATCTGGAAATGCCAGGCTAAACAGGTGGCTTTTCAGTCTGGATTTGAATAGCTCCAGGGATGGTGCTGTCTTTACTGGGTGTGGTAGGGAGTTCCAAAGAGTAGGGGCAGCATGACAGAAGGCTCTGTCTCCAGATTTTTTGAGGTGCACTCTGGGAGTGACCAAGTTTATAGAACTTGCTGATCTGAGGTTGTGAGAGGTGTGGTGCAGCTTCAGCAAGTCCTTCATGTATCCAGGGCCCAGATTGTGCAGGGATTTGAATGTCAGCAGTCCAATCTTGAAGAGTATTCTCCATTCTACTGGTAGCCAGTGCAGTGAGCGAAGGATCGGTGTAATGTGACAGTGGCGAGGCTGGTTTGTTAGCAATCTGGCAGCAGCATTCTGCACTAATTGCAGGCGACGCAAGTCTTTTTTGGGGAGGCCAGCATAAAGGGCATTGCAGTAGTCCAGCCGTGATGTGATGAAGGCGTGGACTAGGGTTGGAAGATCCTCTGGGGGAATCAGATGTTTAATCTTTGCAATGTTCTTCAGATGAAAGAAGGAAGATTTAACTACAGATAAAATTTGGTTTCTGAAACTCAATTCCCCATCGATTAGTACGCCAAGGCTGCGCACAAGGTTGGAGCTGTTTATGTCTGAATTCCCAATCCTGATTGGTGTTGCTTTAGGATAGAGCTGTTTTGATGGCGAGCACTGGCTTTGGACAAACAGGACCTCAGTTTTGTCAGCATTCAGTTTCAACCAGTTATCATTCATCCATGCCTGAAGCTCAGCTAAGCAAGAGTTTATTTTTGGGGTAGGGTCTGTTCCACCAGGTTTGAAGGACAGGTATAGCTGTGTGTCATCGGCGTAGCAGTGGTACGTCAGGCCATGTCGTTGGATAAGTGTACCGAGTGGCAACATGTAGATTGCAAACAGCAGAGGGGATAGGATTGATCCTTGTGGCACTCCGAATTGTAGAGGTGCAGGTTTGGACAGTATCCTAGTGTCCTAGTACAGTATAACTACAATACTAAATACAGAATCAATCAGTAGTAAAGGACAGCAGAAATACTGGTATAGATGAGAGAAATAAACTAACAGAGGACAGGAGAGAACAGCTGCCCACACAGGCAGGCCCTGAGGCCTAAAGCTGTAAGCTTGCCTGCAGCAGCTGTCTCTGTCTATGTAACACAAAAGCTACTAACTAAAATACAATGTCTATCTAACTAACAACAATATAGGTGTGTATAGGAGGTGTGTATGTGAGCAAAAACGCTAGGTAAATCACCACAATAGAGCTCTTGCTAAGCCAAAGCACAAAGGAGCAACTCTCTCTCTATGCAAGTCTCAGGCAAGGACGGAGAAACCTAACATGGCGGCCGCTATTTATAGGGTAGGGGCTGGCCAGGGTCCCCCTCTGTGATTGGCTGCCGTCAGAGGGCCTGGGAGCCCTCTGATTGGCTCTAAGGACATCAATCTGGGCTATGACGCTATTCGAGCTCGGTACCCGAGCTCGAATAGCGCCGTTTGCTCGAATAGCTCGAATAGTGAATGGGCTATTCGAGTGTACTCGAATACCCCATTCGAATAGCTCTAGCTATTCGGAGCTCGAATACCGAGCTTGAATAGCTGAAAAAGAGCTCGAATATTCGAGATACTCGAATATTCGAGCTCTGCTGAGCACCACTATGCATAATGCACAAACACACAAATGAATATGTTTATTATATGCCCCCAGACTTTCATCAGCAAAAATGCTAGCGTTTTCTGCAATGCTAGGGTTTCTGCTTAGTGTGTTCCCAGCTTGTAAGCCCAACACATCACCTTAAAAACACATCCAGGGGCGTAGCAATAGGGGTTGCAGAAGTTGCGACCGCATCGGGGGCCCTTGGGCCACAGGGGCCCCGAAGGGCCCTCCCTCAACTGCAGTATTAGCTCTCTAATGGCCCTGTGCTCATAATAATCACTTCTATAGATGCTTTGAATAGTGGTAATCATTAACAAATTGTTCCCCATCCCCTTCTTGCACCTCTGACACTGTAGTTGCCATTAGCAGGTTTTGGTGCGCTGTATCAATTGTTATGTCTAAAGTGCTTGGGGGGCCCCATTGTAAAACTTGCATCAGGGCCCACAGCTCCGACGCTACGCCTCTGAACACATCTATTTGTTTCACTTTCTTGGTTGGTTAACCAATGTTAGGCCAGTTCTATTTTCATTGGAAAGGTGAACAGAGCATGTCTGATATGCAATAAATCATGGAGATAGAGGTGTCAGTGCTGAGGTTATGTCAGGAGGGTGTGTACAGCTAGAGGTATAGATAAGGGCTGCACTGTGGTAGGGTAAAGCAGTCTATTCACAAAGACAGGAAACAAACAAGGTAAGTCTATAAACACTGTGCAATGGGCTACAAAAACGAGAAAATACAAATTGTAGGGAGCATCACCTCATGTGATATCCTTCAGGCGGATGGTGGAATAGATCCAGATTGTTGAGTACTGATGGACTGAAGTGTACCCGAGGTGAATACATTGAAAAACAAGATACCTAACGAGGGAGGCTTCTGGACCCTGCAGAGGCTGCTCATGTCCTCCTGGCCTCCACTGTTACCACGCACGGACTACCAAAAGACAGCTGAAAAAAGCTTGTCTGATTTCTCATTGCACAAGCTTGGCCATGCATCTGACCTACGAGATGATTATACAGCAGGATTAGCTGTGGTGCAGATCACAAGAACTGCAGGGAAGCTGGAGAACGTACATGAACTGGACTGGTGATTTCAAAAAGTTTCTTCTGTCAGGTGGTAAAAGTCTGCAGCCCTTGCCTGAGACATATCAGAGTATAACAAAGATTGCTTAAAAAGGTAACAGTTGTATACTTGTAGTTTCACGCAGTATCTGTGCTGACCCACCCCTGCAGGCTTGCTGAATATGCGGCTGTTGTTATGTAATAACTGTTTTGTTGCTTGATAACATGGAGCACTTCACATCTTACACACGCTTAAAGCCCACTGTTTTTATACACATTTTACAGAACATTATTATATACAAATTATGCGTACAAAAAACAAAACAAAACAAAAAAAACTTTTTTTTTAACAGATAAAATAAAATACTTGCTTAAACAATTCACAGATCTTTATGTACGCAGCAACGTCCACTGCCTACTGACTCCCTGTTATCCTGACGTGATGACAGGCTAGGAGTCTGCGGGGAGGTCTTACTCTAGCTCACAGAGCAAATACTCTTTCCTCCTGCATGGCAATGTATGCATGGGGAGTGTCAGTCTGCTGTATGTGTGAGCAGGCAGCTGTCTATCCATGAGGATCTAGGAATTTGTTGTGCAAGTGGAATCCTTTGGTAATTTTCATAAAAACAATGCTATTTTTTTTAACAAATGTCTTTATGCATAATTAGTTTTCATTATACAATTATATTATTTTCATTATACAAAACTATGCCTACACACAGTGGGTTTAATTTTATCCCCAGTATGTACAGTATAAGCTTTTACTCTGTGCCTGTACTGATATATATTATAGCTACTAATCCCCCCATATAAGGGATATAAAGGACAGTATAGGGGGCTGGGTGAGAAATGTATACAGGGCAGTATAAGGGCTACATAGTCCATACAGTCTGTGCAGTATTATGTTTCTCTCAGTTGGTGGCAGATAGTGACATATCGGGCCACTATTTGCACGGTTGTGTCCTCTTCCTCCAGTAGGGTGTAGTTTCCTCTCATCTGTGGAGGTGAAACCCTGAATGTGGGTGGAAAGTATCTGGAAGTAGGCAGTCCTCACCAGTGCATATATGCTGCAGTGTAGCAGGAAGTGGGCCTCATCCTCCAGGACCCCCTGGTCACACTGCCTGCACAGTCTCTCCTCTCAAGGCTCCCATGTCTGTCTGTGCTGCCCTGTCTCTATCTCCATGCTGTGGGCGCTCAGACGGTACAGGCTCAGGGTCTGTCTTTGGGGCGGTATAGTCTCTCCAGGTATATTGTGTACTCCCTCTGCAGGGATTGGTAGATGGTGAGTTATTCCATATATTCCTCCCAGAAAGGGGGCTGGACAATGAAGGTTGCCAGACAGGTTGGTCTGTTTGTCATGGGGTTAACATGCTGATGATACAGGTTTTAGATATACAGGTATCAGACTGGGTGTTGGCTTTTTCCTGAGTCAGTTTGTGAGGTTGGATGTGAGAACTGAGGCTAGAGAATGATCTTCACTGCCCAGAGGCCTGTGGATTAAAAACCCTCTTCAGACAAGTAAAGAACAACCATGCAAGTTTACTGGTTTGTATATCTTGTGTTGCTGTAGAGAGACTGTTTTTGTTATTCTTACTGCTGAAGATAAGATGTTTGTTTTGTTTGCTGGAAGGAAGCAAAATTTATGTTTGCTGAACAATAAATAGACTTTGGAACTTTACGGCTGCCTCCCTGTGGTTGCATTGGTCCTCAGACCCTGCATGCGATGGTAGAGAGATATTATACAGTAGAATTTTGTTATAGTAAACTCTGATATAGTAAACCTCTAGATATAGTAAACTCAGTCCTCGGGTCCCAGGAAATGTGCCTGTATAAATATACAATGCATGACCAATTCTGATAGCGTAAACTACCTTTCCTGGTCCCTTGGAGTTTACTATAAAGGGATTTTACTGTACCAGAGAGTGTTGAAAAACTCATAGGGCAACCAAAAAGCAGTAGAGGCAGGGTCAAGAAAGTTATATTTCTTATAATATCTCACTAATCTTCAGTGGTTTCAGTTATATTATTATATGGTGGAAATCTCTTACCCATCTGCCATTTTGTCAAAGGAGGAACAAAAGTCTGCAGGAGCCAGGGTAAGTGAATAAAATGGATGTCATATACATTGGAAGCCTAACACTTTCAGTTTCTGCTGTGCTGCCAGAGTGTGCTGGGGTGTTGCACTGCAAAACACATTTGTACAATCTGCTATGCCTTTTTTCCCTCAAACCCAGGTATACATTTTGCAGCAAAGAAAAGTATTCCACATATATTGTGTTTACATGTTCAAGGTAGCCTTTTATACGGATTCCTACTGAGACAAACACTTTCCCGACTGACTTCTGTGCTCTAAATATCTTTTTGCAGACTGTTTTCTTTGGAGATCATAGTAGTATAAACCATATTTGTAGTGGCTGGATAGTGCGGGGCTGGGCCGAGGCTGGAGAGGTGCCAGCCTCTGGGCGCAGGGCCTTGAGGGCGCATTCTCCGCTCTCCCCGCAATCTCTGTTTTTTTGGCAGATAGATGGTTCGATAGCTAATTTCTGACAGGTCCAATCTTATTTTCGATCGTTTTTCTGATCGATTTCTCATAGAAGTGAATGGAAATCGATTAGAAAAATAATCGAAAAATTGATTGGACAGTAAATCTGTTGAAAAATCTCATTGTGTATTCCCAGCATAAGAAATCAGATGTTTTTTTAGGTACCTACAAGTTAGACATGTGTTTGCAAGTCAGTTCCCTCAGGATATTCCAACTCTAGAATGTCATCAGCTAGACTCTTTCTCCAGAGACACTTAGGGTTGGTGCCAGGGGCGCCTCTGGCCTTTTTGTCACTCCAGGCAAGAAAACCTGTTGCGCCCCCCCCCCCCTCCCTTCCGCTCCTTCCCTTCCCATGTCCATGAAATAAAAATCAGATAACATGCTGATATCAGAGCATGTTCAGATACTATGTTTTCACAAATTTCTGAAATATATTTACCAAAAACAACAATGGTCTGTAACAGGTCCCCCACAGATCATCAGCAGATACCATGTCCCCCGCAGATCATAAGCAGATACCATGTCCCCCGCAGATCATAAGCAGATACCATGTCCCCCGCAGATCATAAGCAGATACCATGTCCCCCGCAGATCATCAGCAGATACCATGTCCCCCACAGATCAACAGCAGATACCATGTCCCCCACAGATCATCAGCAGATACCACGTCCCCCGCAGTTCAAATGCAGATACCACGTCCACCGCAGTTCAAATGCAGATACCACGTCCACCGCAGATCAAATGCAGATACCACGTCCCCCGCAGATCATCAGCAGATACCATGTCCCCCGCAGATCATGAGCAGATACCATGTCCCCCGCAGATCATAAGCAGATACCATGTCCCCCACAGATCATCAGCAGATACCATGTCCCCCACAGATCATCAGCAGATACCACGTCCACCGCAGATCAAATGCAGATACCATGTCCACCGCAGATCAAATGTAGATACGACGTCCCCCACAGATCAAATGCAGATACCACGTCCCCCACAGATCAAATGCAGATACCATGCCCCTCGCAGATCAAATGCAGATACCACGTCCCCCACAGATCAAATGCAAAAAAACGTGTCCCTTCCATATCAAATGCAGATACAATGTCCCCTGCAGATCAAATGCAAATACCGTGTCCCTTCCATATCAAATGCAGATACAATGTCCCCTGCAGATCAAATGCAAATACCGTGTCCCTTCCATATCAAATGCAGATACAATGTCCCCCACAGATCAAATGCAGATCCCATGAGTACACCATTACATTTATATACAGTAAATGTATTTACATATATTGACATTTTCAGAACACCACTAGTACTTTTATAGTTAAAGTGAACATGAAGCAAGGAGCAAAGGTTCTGGATCCTAGCTCTCAGCCACACACATGCATACCCCCACCTAGCACTCAGCTGCACACTATGACCCAGCTACATAGGAACAGAAAATGTGTGCATAATGCACAAACACACAAATGAATATGTTTATTATATGCCCCCAGACTTTCATCAGCAAAAATGCTAGCGTTTTCTGCAATGCTAGGGTTTCTGCTTAGTGTGTTCCCAGCTTGTAATCCCAACACATCACCTTAAAAACACATCTATTTGTTCACCTTATAGTGCTTGGTGATAATACTTTAGCAAAACCTTTTTGAAATGCCTGCTGTGTTACCTCTGCTGTGTTGAATATCTAAGAAACAACTAAAGGTGCGTACATACGTCAGATTTGCGCAAACGACCAGTCATTTGGACGTTAAATCGGGCGTGTGTACAGTCTGTCGTTCAGCTGATAAGACTGGACTTGATCGATCCGCCAAGCGGAACGCTCAAGTCCAGTCTTATCAGCTGAACAACCGACTGTACACACACCCGATTTGACGTCCAAACGACTGGTCATTTGCGCAAATCTGAGGTGTTTATGTATCTTAAGGGTAGATCACATGCATGTGTTATGTTTGTAACCCATTAGCTACTCACAAAACCCCTTAATCATATACAAATTGAGACTATTTGGTGAAACTCTTATCACACATTATTGTCTGAGTCAGAAAGGTGTCAGTGTTTACTCCTTGACATTAGTTCTGGTGTGCTTCTCCTGCTGTGAGACTCCTCTCTACACTTGCCCTGCTGAGCTGCCCTGCAGATTGATTGAGTCTAATCTGCGTGTTTTACAGTCAGAGACACACTGAATTAATCTGCCGCCAAGTGGGGGAGAGAGGAAGGGGGCGGAGCGGCCCATTCATTAACTCAGCAGGAAGCTGCTGAGTGCCGTGCACTGCCTGTGCACATAATGCTGGCTGCTCTGCTTGTGGGGGTTGCTCACAAAGCCCCCGACACTGAGCGGCCTCCAGCATCCCCCCAAATGCTGTGACTGGGGACAAACTTCCCTGCTCCCCCAAGCGATGCTTCTGCCAGTGAGGAGGGGGCGGAGTTAAAGGCAGAACCACCATCACAGCTCCGCTCCACACTGGCTCTATGTTGGGGAAGGCGTGGCCATATAGGAGGAGCTGAGCACGTGTGCTCTGTTCCTATTGGCCTGGGGGCGGACCTCAGTGGGGGGCGTGTGATTGTTCATAGCAGCGATGCAGCTGCAGCCAGATTGAAACAAAACGAAGGTGCGTGTGATTGATAGGCTCACTACAGAGTCAGCAGTGGTGCACTACAGGGTCCAGCGGTGTCGCCCTTGGCAACCAATGCGCCCCAGGCAGTTGCTTGTACTGCCTGTCCTGTCAGGCGCCCCTGGTTGGTGCACACCAAAATCGCAATAGAAATTGCTAATGCTTAGCAATTTGCGATTTTGTAAAGTGATTTTCATTCAAGGCAATTTTTTAATGAATGATCATTTTTGCTCATTGTAACAAACATGGAAGAGACAGCTGCGGTGAACAGTGATACCACCACAGTTGCCTCCATATCCCTGCCTAGCGATCTATCTGGGCCTCGGCCGTTTAGCACGCCAAGGACGGGTTTGTCAGCAGCGCATAGGGTTGCATTGTCACGTGCGCGCGCGCAAAAATGGGACCTTTATGCGGGGAGGAGACGCGTCAGCTGACATCAGAGGAGACGCTAGCTGCTGCTCATTGGTTGATGGGAGTGGGCATGCCGAAGGGGTCTGCTCTGCTTCTTAAGCTTTGCTGATTCACTCGCAACTTGTCTGCTGTTGCGAATACTTTGTGTTAGCGCTCAGACCTTAGATAGATCCGGTGTGCTTTGATCCGGGAGGAAACTGGGGATTTCACACAGTGATAGGATTTATTTGATAGTGTCACAGGAGCCCTAGTGGTCTGACCGCACTTAGCCTTCTAAACGGTGCCAGCGCACAGATCGTGCGAACTCTGGTCGCAGTCAATGCGCAGGAACCGTTAAGAACTAGCCGCAGACAAACCAGCAGGGAGCCTGTGAGATACGGGTAATTACAACGTACACACGATTCCACGGTATCTGCCACCACCACTGGTATGGGCCAGTGGACCCGATTTACTGACTGATTAGTCCTGCAAATAAAACGGTTAAACACACGGTATTCTGTCTAGCCAACAACAAACAAACAGTAGCGTATCTTCAGAGACCCGGGATCAGTTCTGTGTGTGCTGATAAGCAGGGTAGCGGACAGTGAATGACTTGGGGAAAGTCGTTTATTCACGCAATATAAATAATTAATATATACAGACAATTATTAAAATCACAATTATTAAGACAGTAATAGCCAGTATGAAATAAAAAGGGAGAAAATACTTATGGTTTGTGGAAATATGTCCTTTTGTGGGAAAATCAGAAAGTTCAAGCAAAACGGTTTCACGTTCTTAAAGCTCTTGGTTTCAATCAAAGTTCAGCAGAATTCTTTGTTCCAGGTTACAGAAGATGCCAATCAAGATGGCCGCTAGCACATGTTCCTTTGTTTCAGATGGGTCAGCAAGATGGCCACCAGCCCTATATCCTCTGGCTGGCCGCAGGATGTTCTCAGATGGATGGAATGGGAGGACTCAAGCCCGCCTGCTGGCTCTGTGCTTTTGATGAAGCTGGTTTGGGGGTGTGGCAATGCCGGCCCCCTCTGAGCTACCAGCAAATGACAGTTCATTCCCTCTGAGAGATTTTAGAGCTAAACTTATGAATTGCTGTAACTCCTGAACCATACACGTTATATTTAGGGGGGTAACAGCTTCATACTTGGAGGAAAATACAGATTAATATGATATCCGACATGGCTAGTGCAGCATATCAGGGTCCTGGGTAGATTCATACCTGGGTTGTAGGGGCCCCGGGCCCCTCTCGACTGGTATCAAGAGATCCAGCATGACCCTACGGATCCAATGATACCGCTCTCATAACCACCCTATTTATTGTATTCTGTAAATGGGCAAAAGATTATATAGTACATTCATTTCTTCCTGCTAAGGCTGGAGTCAGCCTGACTGGAGTCCAGCTGTGTCTGCTTCTTGGGATCTCCCTCTATGAAAGGCCCTGTTGGCTCCTTCAATTAACATCTGAATGTGAGATCAGCTTAGACAAACTTTGAGTTTACACCTCTGGCTTAATCAGCAGTCACAGGGCCAGTCTTTCTGCCAGCTGCTAACAGGGGAAAAAAAACTTCCTATTTAAAAAAACCCGGAATGTCAATCTCTAAATCGCTGGCCTGACTACCATCCAGGGCGATCGGCGCAATAAACCGATTGCGTTCTAGTTTCTCACGGCTGTTCCGTGACAGATAGCTATAATTCTAATCGGAATACTGTTTATTATCTGTGTATGACTCTTGCTCGTTCTGACTATACTTACTCCCAGTGATTCTGTACTTCTGCCTATCTGATCTTGCTGTCGACTCTGCCTGTTAATACCTTCTCGTCTTTGCCTTCTGATTTTGTACCGTATCTGTCTGTCTGTTGCCAACTCAATTAGTCTGACCACTCTACTCTCACCAGAGAGCCCTTGTCTCTGGTGATGGGCTCTGTACTGTTAGTGCCCTCCAGCTCCTCTGGTGAGGTACAGCCAAACCTATCAGTACTACTGTTGCACCAAACACTACCTTGCCATCACTAGCTGCTGGTATACTTGTATTATTGGTGATTCTGCAGATCACCATATAATCAGGTATATATCTGCATTATAGGTGATACTGCAGATCACCTAATAATCAGAACTCTGTTACTTGCTGACACTTATCGTTACAGAACAGCAGACCAAAATGTCTATGGACGCACTGTGCAGTCAAGTTGGGGCCTTGACCACAGCGGTGAACAATTTAACCGTGCTGGTCAATACCCAACAGACTCAGATCACCTAGCTGTCTGGAGTTGTGCAAATCCTCCAGCCTGCAACTGCACCAGTGCAGTCCCCTCCAGTTGTAGATCTTAGAATGCCTCTCCCTGAAAAGTTTTCAGGGCACAAATCTGACTTTCAGAATTTCAGAAATCATTGCCTCTCTTACTTTGAGATGAGACCTATTTCATCAGGGACTGAAAGTCAGAGGGTGACCCTCATTAAAACCTTATTATCAGGGGATTCACAGACATGGGCATACAGTCTTCCTAGTGATCATGAGGCATTATCCTCAGTTCAGGAGTTTTTTTAAGACTATGGCTATCATATACGATGATCCTGATATCGCAGTCACTGCGGAAAGGAAGCTAAAGACCCTCAGACAGGGATGTAATACGGTGGAAACTTATGCCGCAGAATTTAGAAGGTGGGCTGTGTCGGCTAGATGGGGACAATTTGCTTTATTAGATTGTTTGTTTCTTAACGGGGTTATCTGACCCAGTCTCCGAGGTGATGCTAGCTCATCCTGAACCTAAAACTGTCAATGAAGCGATTGCAGTGGCGGTAAAGATTGATTGCCGCATTCGCTATTAAAGGCAGACTCGTGGTCGGCAGACAAACTTCCCCCACACCGAAGTTTTGACTGTCTCATTGAGTTACGGCCCCGTTGTATGCCCCCTAGGGGTCATTTGTATAACCTTTCTGGTCTTGAAAAACTTGCTATGCAGGATTACATTAAGGAAAACCTGGCCAAAGTGTTTATTCATCCCTCTAAGTCTCCGGCCGGAGCAGGGTTCTTTTTTGTTCAGAAAAAGGATGGTGGGCTTCGCCCATGTATTGATTATCGGGGATTGAACAAGATTACCGTAAAAAAAATCGTTACCCACTCCCTCTAATTGACGACCTATTCTCCCAGGTGACTAATGCTAGTATCTTCTCTAAACTCTATCTAAGAGGGGCATACAACCTGGTACGCATAAGGGAGGGTGATGAATGGAAGACAGCGTTTAACATGCCCGACGGGCACTACGAGTATCTTGTCATGCCCTACCGGTTGTGTAACGCTCCTGCTGTCTTCCAGGAGTTGATCAATGAGGTGTTCAGAGAAGTCCTGGGGAAGTTCGTTGTGAGTGATGTGCAGTGTTAGTTTTCTGCCACATATAGCGTTTTGCATTTTGGCCAAAACGTTCCATTTTGGTCTCATCTAATCAGAGCACCTTCTTCCACATGTTTTCTGTGTCCCCCACATGGCTTGTGGCAAACTGCAAAAGGGACTTCTTATGCTTTCTGTTAACAATGGCTTTCTTCTTGCCACTCTTCCATAAAGGCCAACTTTGTGCAGTTCACAACTAATAGTTGTCCTATGGACAGATTCCCCCAATTGAGCTGTAGATCCCTGCAGCTCGTCCAGAGTCACCATGGGCCTCTTGACTGCATTTCTGATCAGCACTCTCCTTGTTCGGCCTGTGAGTTTAGGTGGATGGCCTTGTCTTGGTAGGTTTACAGTTGTGCCATACTCCTTCCATTTCTGAATGATCGCTTGAACAGTGCTCCGTGGGATGTTCAAGGCTTTGGAAATCTTTTTGTAGCCTAAGCCTGCTTTTAGTTTCTCAATAACTTTATCCCTGACCTGTCTTGTGTGTTCATTGGACTTCATGGTGTTGTTGTTCCCAAGATTCTCTTAGACAACCTCTGAGGCCGTCACAGAGCAGCTGTATTTGTACTGACATTAGATTACACACAGGTGCACTCTATTTAGTCATTAGCACTTATCAGGCAATGTCTATGGGCAACTGACTGCACTCAGACCAAAGGGGGATGAATAATTATGCACATCCCACTTTGCAGTTATTGATTTGTAAAAAATGTTTGGAATCATGTACGATTTTCGTTCCACTTCTCATGTGTACACCACTTTGTTTTGGTCTTTCACGTGGAATTCCAATAAAATTGATTCATGTTTGTGGCAGTAATGTGACAAAATGTGGAAAACTGGGGGCTGAATACTTTTGCAAGCCACTGTACCTGATATTGATGACCAAGACTGGGAGGAAGTGAATGGGAACTATACAGTATAAGCTATTATGCTGTGCCTATACTGATATATGTATCAATGGCCGGTATTTTTACTAGTATAGTATAACTACTAATACAGGCATGTCACTACAAAATGTACAGTATAAGCTATATTACTATGTGCCTATGCTGAAATATATTATAGCCCCTAATACAGCCACATCCCTCCAGTTTGTGCTATCAGGCGCATGCAGCTTCTGGACAAATCGGGCACTGTCATGGACTTCGGCAAGCGGTGAGGATGGGCATGCACTGTGGTGCACGCGTGGGTCACGGGCATACGTGTGCACCAGGGTCACAGCTGTGCCCGTGTTGTGCAGGGCGCAGCTGTGGCCTAGTGCCCATTTTAAAAGGCATTTTTACTAGTATATTATTATAACTACTAATACAGGCATGTCACTCCAGTATGTACACATTAAGCTGTTACTCTGTGCATATACAGATATATACTATAGCCACTAATACAGGCATGTTAATCCAGTATGTTGTACCAGGAAAATCGGGTGACGCCATAGACTTAAAATGAAAGGATTAGCAAGCCAGCATCAGAAATTTGGGCACCAGGCAGCACCCGGTAATTATGTTTTTTTGCTGGGTTTTTGTTTCGCTCCACGGGGAGGGGGGTGGGGGGGAGGATCTTAGGCGTTTCCAGGGGAGGTCTTAGGGTTGGGCACCACCAGATAGGATCTTAGGATTAGGCACAAAAAAGGTGGGGGGGTCTCAGGGTTAGGCACCACCAAGGGGGGTCTTCGGTTTAGGCACCACTGGGGGGTCTTAGGGTTAGGAACCACTAGGAGGGGAGTTAGGGTTAGGAACCACTAGGGGGGGGGGAGTTAGGGTTAGGCAATTACAGGGAAGGGTTCTGCGTGAAAGTAGGGTTAGGTGTAGCTCAGTGGCGGACACAGCCAGCAGTGGGCCCCTGTGCAAAATATCAATTGTGGGCCCCCCTGACCTGCGCCGCGGCAAAAAATGGGCATGGCTATAACCTAAAAATGGGTGTGGATAGAACCTGCGGCGCGGCAAAAAATGGGCGTGGCAATGATCGGATAAGGGCGGAGCTAACTGTAATTTAAAGTGATCCCGGGGTGAGAGTGATATGGAGGCTGCCATATTTATTTCCTTTTAAACAATACTAGTTGCCTGGCGGCCCTGCTGATCTATTTGGCTGCAGTAATAAACTGAATTACACCAGCAACAAGCATGCAGCTTAATCTTCTCAGTTCTGACAATATTGTCAGAAACCCCTGACCTGCTGCATGCTTGTTCAGGGTCTATGGTAGAAAGAATAAGAGGCAGAGGACCAGCACGGCAACCAGGCAACTGGTATTGCTTAAAAGGAGAGAAATATGGCAGCCTCAATATTATTCTCACCTCAGGTTCCCTTGAAAAGTGCAACGCAAAGACAGTGGGCCCAAGTTTTGGTGACCCTTTCCCCAGAAAATTCACATAATTGTGCAGGTTTTCTCAAGAAAATACACATAATGTGAGCAGATTTGCCCAGAAAATACATTCAATCATGTCGACAGATATGCCCAGAAAATACGTGCAATGATGTCGGCAGATATGCCCAGAAAATACATGCAATGATGTTGGCAGATATGCCCAGAAAATACGTGCAATCATGTCGGCAGATATGCCCAGAAAATACGTGCAATCATGTCGGCAGATATGCCCAGAAAATACGTGCAATCATGTCGGCAGATATGCCCAGAAGATACGTGCAATCATGTCGGCAGATATGCCCAGAAAATACGTGCAATGATGTCGGCAGATATGCCCAGAAAATATGTGCAATGATGTCGGCAGATATGACCAGAAAATACGTGCAAGGATGTCGGCAGATATGCCCAGAAAATACGTGCAATCATGTCGGCAGATATGCCCAGAAAATACGTGCAATCATGTCGGCAGATATGCCCAGAAAATACGTGCAATCATGTCGGCAGATATGCCCAGAAAATACGTGCAATCATGTCGGCAGATATGCCCAGAAAATACGTGCCATCTTTTCGGCAGATATGCCCAGAAAATACGTACAATCAAGTCGGCAGATATGCCCAGAAAATACGTGCAATCAAGTCGGCAGATATGCCCAGAAAATATGTGCAATCATACGTGCGATGACGGGTACATGAACTTAGCAGCAGTTAATTCAGCAGTTGACATCAACAGGGAACTTTGAGTAAAGCCCTGTCTCCTAATAAAAAATGATGCGCTATTTACTATACATATAGAAGATATTAGATAGTGAGCTCCTCTGAGCACAGTCAGTGTCGTGACTATGTACTCTGTAAAACGCTGCAGAAGATGTCAGAGCTATATAAATACATAATAATATGATAAGACATTCAACTATGACTATGGTAGGAGTAGTGTGAGCTCCTCTAAAGGACAGTGAGCGACATAACGATGTACTCTGTAAAGTGCTGCAGGTGGGTGGGTGGGATAAACGATTACCTGGTGGGGAGGGTGGGTGAGCTAAAAGATTATCTGGTCGGGAGGGTAGGTGGGTGTGTGGGCTAATAAAATTACCTGTGAGGGTGGGCGGGCTAAAATATTACCTGTGAGGGTGGGTGGGCTAAAAGATAACCTGTGATGCAAAAGATTACCCATGAGGGTGGGTGGGCTAAAAGATTACCGGTGAGGGTGGGCTGAAAGATTACCTGGGTCTGGGTGGGTGGGCTTGTAGGGTTACCTGTGTCTGGGTGGGTGGACTTTAGGATTATCTGGGTGGGTGGGCTGTAGGATTATCTGGGTGGGTGGGCTGTAGGATTATCTGAATGGGTGGGTGGGCTGTAGGATTACCTGGGTCTGGGTGGGTGGGCTGTAGGATTACCTGGATCTGGGTGAGTGGGCTGTAGGATTACCTGGATCTGGGTGGGCTGTAGGATTACCTGGGTCTGGGTGGGTGGGTGGGCTGTAGGATTATCTGGGTGGGTGGGCTGTAGGATTACCTGGGTCTGGGTGGGTGGGTGGGCTGGAGGAATACCTGGGTCTGGGTGGGCTGTAGGAATACCTGGGTCAGGGTGGGTGGGTGGGCTGTGGGATTACCTGGGTCTGGGTGGGCTGTAGAATTACCTGGGGGTGGGCTGTAGGATTACTGGGGGGGGTGTAGAATTACCTGGGGGGGCCTGTAGGATTACCTGGGGGAGGGAGCTGTAGGATTACCTGGGGGTGGGTGGGTGGGCTATAGGAATACCTGGGTCTGGGTGGGCTGCAGGATTACCTGGGGGGCTGTAGAATTACCTGGGGGTGGGCTGTAGGATTACCGGGGGGGGCTGTAGAATTACCTGGGGGGGCCTGTAGGATTACCTGGGGGGGGGGAAGCTGTAGGATTACCTGGGGGTGGGCTGTAGGATTACCTGGGGGGGGGGGCTGTAGGATTACCTGGGGGGCGAGCTGTAGGATTACATGGGGGTGGGCTGTAGGATTACCTGGGGGGGAGGGTGCTGTAGGATTACCTGGGGGGGGCCTGTAGGATTTCCTGGGGGGGGAAGCTGTAGGATTACCTGGGGGGCGGGCTGTAGGATTACCTGGGGGGCGGGCTGTAGAATTACCTGGGGGGTGGGCTGGTCGGTCTGGGAGGGTGAAAGATAAGATTACCTGGTCAGGAGGGTGGGTGGACTATTTGCTCAGGCTGCTCAATACCGCTCTGCACTACTTCCTGATTCAGTGCGTGCAGAGCGGTATTGCTGAGGAGGAGACAGGAGTGGACCAGGCGGCTGGAGCTCTAGTGTCTGCTGCAGCCCGGTGACTAATAGCTGTATCTCCCGCTCGGCGCCGCGCATAACGGGGGGGGGGGGTGGCCCGCTGAGGTGAGGGAATGATAAAATGATAAAAGTCGGGCCCCCCGGGGATAAAAAAACTTAAAAAAAAAAAAAAAAAACGCCTGCAATGCCTAATGGGCCCCTCAAAAACGGAGCTTGAGGGGCCCCTGTGCGCTTGCACGGCCGTATGTCCGCCACTGGTGTAGCTATAGTAAAATATTGGTAACAGGGCCGGATTTACCATAAGGCACTGTAGGCACGTGCCTACAGGCGCCTGATTGGACAAAGGCGGGGTTTAATAACGTCCCCGCAAAATGAAAAACCTTAAGAAGTGATCCTCAATTACAGTGCCGATCGCCCCGCCCACTCGCGTCATGATCCTGCGGCCGCAACTACAGTGAGGGACAGGGTGGCTATTCACAAGTGGTCATTCTATCCTGCTCTACCCGCCCACCAGCGCCGTATTCATGCCTGCCTGCACGCAGCTGTGAAACATGCAAGTGAGCAGGAGCTGCGTGCATAGGCGGCGGGGGCGGAGCGCTTGTCTCTCTTTGCTTGCCGCTGAACTGGGACTCAGGAAACCACATGGGTGGCCAGAGCGAGGCAGGGATCGCTAACCAGGTGCAATTGATTCAGGCCAAGGAAACATTACGGATCGGGTGTTTAGTCATTCAGTGCCGCTATAGAGCTGTGTTCCTCAGCAGGGGACTTTGTTTTCTTATGTAAATTACTGGATGTTTGATCTCGCAGCCATGTGAGAATAGTCACAGCTCCTGTAGTGCAGGATTGCTCCCTCCCCCTACATCATCTAAACTCCTCTCTGGCTCTGACACAGTGACCCTCCAGCACTGTCTAAGTAATCTGATACATTCCCTCTCCACTCCTAACCTGGCTGGGCTCCGTGATAACAAGACAGCAGTACTGAATTGGAATATGAAGTATGCAAACTAGGTACTTTTTCTTTCCTATATTCTGCATCTGTTGGCACCCCAAATCTCCCCCAGCGCCTGTGCACATACATACTTGATGTTCCTCAGAGCTAACACTCTGCACAATGGTCACTGTTCCCTCTGTGAGTCAGGTGATCTCTGCCTGCATTTCAGCTCCTGGCCTGACCAGCTCTCTGCACACACTGATGCAGGGTGCCTTGTGCGTAATGATGTAACTAATGCTGGGTACACACGTGGTGGATTTACTGCTTGATCCGCGGTATCGATTATTTTGACATGTTCGGGTTTCGATCGATACAGCCGTGAATTTTGCATGTTAAGTATGCAAAATTGACGGCTGTATAGATCGAAACCTGATGGAACATGTTGGAAATAATCGCTCCCATGGATTGAGCGAGGAATCACAACGTGTGTACCCAGCATAAGCCCAAGAGGGGCTCTGCTGCAGTGACCCCCTAACTTATCAATGCATGGATGTTGATTTGTCAGCTAGCTGCAGAGGAGATGGCTATAACTGGCTATAAAACTTGTGGCACTACAAGTGACAGCATGCCCTGTCAATGATGTAGCATAGGGTGTTCGGTAACTTCTGGATTTCTCAGTTAAAAGAAGAAAAAGTTCAGCATTCCCTGTCCTGTCCTCTGTAACTTGCTATATTGCCTAAACTACTGGTCTCAGCATGCCCTGTGTTCTGTCAGTTTTAGCTACCCTTTCAGTTTTGATAAAACATAGTCAGTGCATGCTGTAGTCCAGTCTATGTTCATAGGACACCTTATTCATTTGACTTTTTCTGCTAGACCATTTTTTTTTATAATCTCTATACTTTTCAGCAATTTGCAACGCCTGGCATGGGGTGAAAAAGTCGGCTTTGACTTACATAGTGCTTCTTGCAGCCCCCTTTTGTCTTAAAGGTCCCTCAATGTCCTCGTGGTCCCCTCCACTGATCCTCGCTCAGCCCCAGTTAAGTCTGTGATTCATCTGGGTCATGCACTATGGCGCATGTGCACCGGCTTAAAGCTGTTACTGCAGCTGGGAGCACATGTGCACATGCTCAGTTATGAGTCTTGACAAACTGCCTGTGCACAAAATGCTCCTGGTCATGGATACGTGATCAAGGAGGTGCGCTGCTGGATCAGCACATGTGCATTAGTGTGCAGCCCAGCTGACTTGTGGACTTTACCAGGACTGACACCAGCACAATGAAGGGGACTCCACGGACACAGAGGGACCTCCAAGACTACGGAGGGCTCGAATTAAAAGCCAACTTTTTACACACTGCCTAAGGATTCTATTAAAAGGTGTTTTATTGAGAAGAATTTGCATTATGTTTGGCCCACTCTAGACCACCAGGGAAGCTATATTGGAGGTGGAGACCAAGAACACCAGGGAGGCCATATGGGGAAGGTAGGGGGAAAGCATTAAACACTGGGGAACTGTGTAGGGGAGGGTGGGGGTCTGGGAACTCTATAAGGGAAGAAGGGGGCCAGTAGACTTTGAGGTTGGTCTGCGACTAAGTGGCAGTGTACAATTTTGGCCCACTTTGTATTTGAGTTTGACACCCCTGACCTAGGAGGAAACACAGGATAAAAAATTAATTGAATAGGGGAAGGATGGCCTTTTGTTTTACCCACCATTATGCTGGGAATACACAATGAGCTTTTTCGACAGATTTACTAGCTGATCATTTTTCAGATCGTTTTTCTGATTGGTTTCCATTCACTTCTATGACCAAATCAAACAGAAAAATGATGGAAATCAGATTGGACCCGTCAGAAATTATCTATCGATCTGCTGAAGAAACTCATGGTCTATTCCCAGCATCAGTCTCCACAGTTGTGCAGCACCAAAAACTCCTAGCTGCTCCTATTACAAAGTTTTTCACTGCACTCTAGCAGTACTATAAGTCACAGCATGTCTTATCACAGCAGTATGTATGAGGCTCCAAGATCCAATGTTGTCTTTCCACATCTTACACAGCCTTCATCATTAGCTTGACAACTGTTGCACTTCAGGTATCAGCATACCCTTCAGCCACTGACCCAGGTTACCTTTGTGTATCAATGCAGACATTTTTTTGCAACATGTAATGAGTGATTCTGATTGGGGTTGTGTACCAGTTCCTCATTAGCAGTAGAGCATGCAGTCATTCTATACAGTGAAAGTTAGTCTGCAATGTGTGCAGCCTCAATATGCAGACCATATGCTGTACTGAGCCCTGGTCTGCCTGACAACATAGAACACTAGAAGTCCTTGGGCTATACTGTACCTGCCTATGGTTTGTAGTTGAGCTATGTGAGGCCTGATATATTTAATGTGTGTTTTCTCAGTTGCACAATATAGAATGTTGGTTCCAGAGAGAAATGGGAGGGATTTAGGAGTTGAAAGACTTGCATTGCATGTGTTAGAGGTAACGCATCTGCCACCTTTTCTGGGGGGGAGAGGCATCTTCTACCAAAACTGGAGGCCAATCTGATACTGGGGCACATCTGGCTTCCTGTACTGGGGGAGGGGGCATATCTGCTGCTGAAAGCGTTACTTATTACTTGGGGGTGTGGCCTGTGTTGAGGGGCGGGGTTTAGGGGGCGCCAGAACGCCTGTGCCTACAGGCTCCTGAGCTGTAAATCCGGCCCTGATTGGTAACAATTACCAATATTTTACTAACAAAAAATTAGCACTTTAAATAATAGAGTATTTGTAAATGTACCGTTATTCTACTGTTGGCACTGTTCCTGCGCCAGCATTTCCATGGCACCTAAAATTCACTTACGCCCAGTATGTAAAGTATAAGTGGTTTCTCTGTGCCTCTAGTACAGTGCTGCCCACAATTATTCATACCCCTGGCAAATTTTGACTTAAAGTTACTTTTCTTCAACCAACAAGCAATTTTTTGGCGGGAAATTACATAGGTGTCTCCCAAAAGATAATAAGACAAAGTACAAAAGGCATTATTGTGAAAAAAAAAAAAAAAAAAAAAAACATTTCTTAGTTTTTATTTACATTTGAGCAAAAAGTGTCTAGTCCAAAATTATTCATACACTTCTCAATAATCAATAGAAAAGCCTTTATCGGCTATTTCAGCAATCAAACGCTTCCTGTAATTGCAGACCAGCTTTTTGCATGTCTCCACAGGTATTTTTGCCCATTCATCTCTAGCAATGAGCTCCAAATCTTTCAGGTTGGAGGGTCTTCTTGCCATCACCCTGATCTTTAGTTCCTTCCACAGATTTTCAATTGGATTCAAGTCAGGACTCTGTCTGGGCCACTCCAAAAGTTAATGTTGTTGTCTGCTAACCATTTCTTCACCACTTTTGCTGTGTGTGTTGGGTCATTGTCATGCTGAAATGTCCACTGGTGCCCAAGGCCAAGTTTCTCTGCAGACTGCCTGATGTTGTCGTTGAGAATCCTAATGTATTGCTCTTTTTTCATGGTGCCGTTTACTGTGATTAGGTTCCCTGGTCCATTGGCTGAAAAAACACCACCAAATCATTAGGTTCCTACCACCATGTTTGACAGTGGGGATGGTGTTCTTTGGGTTGCAGGCTTCTTCTTCTTTACGCCAGATTAAGGAAACATCATTGTGACCAAACAATTCAATTTTTGTTTCATCTGACCATAACACAGAAGACCAGAAGTCTTCTTCTTTGTGCAGATGAGCATTTGCAAAGGCCAAGCAAGCTTTTGTGTTCCTTATCTGGAGAAGTGGCGTCCTCCTTGGTCTGCATCCATGGAACCCAGCAGTGTGTAGTGTCTGTAGGATTGTCTGCCTTGAGACATTGCCACCAGCAGAGCCCAGATTCACCAGGATGGCCTTGGTGGGGATCCTTGGATTCGTTTTCACCTCTCTCAGTATCCTCCTGGCTAGCACAAGTGTCACTTTTGGTTTCTGAGAACGTCCTCTGAGATTTTCTACAGTACTGAACATCTTGTATTTGTTAATAATACTTTGCACTGTAGCCACTGGAACTTGAAAACATTTAGAAATAGCCGTGTAGCCCTTTCCTGACTTGTGAGGAGCCACAATGCACAGCCACATGTCCTTACTGAGCTCCTTTGTCTTAGCCATGACTGTCCACAAACCAACTGCAGAGAGCTGCTGTTTTTCACATGTTGAGGGTAATTAGGATGCTTTAGAACAGCTTGGACTATTTGGAATGGAATAGAACTTTGGATTTTTCCACAGACTGACAGTTTGTGAAAGGTATGAATAATTTTGGACAGCGGCGTCGCTAGGGCCTTTGATCCAGGGCACCTACCACGAACCTGTTGCCGTGGTGCTCCCCTGTACATCTCTTCACTAGTTTCCAGATATCAACCCAACCACAATCTCAGATCTGCACACGAGCTTCTTTTATCCTCTGCTACAATTACCTCCTCACATTCACGGTACAAGACTTCTCCCGTGCCTCACAACCCCTCTGGAATGCCCTTCCACAGCATATCTGCCTCTCTGCCACCTTTGAAATCTTTAAATGCTCCCTCAAAACCCACCTTTTCCAACAAGCATATTCTCTAGCTTAGGCCATGCACTCTTCAACCTCGCATCTACATTTACTCCTCACTAAATAACCTAATCACGTACTGCCTGTACATATACTGTATACTTCCCCACCTCTTTTCCACCCCATTCCTTTAGATTGTAAGCTCGCAAGGGCAGGGCTCTCACCCTTTTGTGTCATGGAATGTTATCAGGGGCGTAACAATAGACCCTGCAAGGGATGCCTCCGCAGGGGGGCCCAGATGCTACAGGGGTCCTGTGGGGGGAAAAGTTTGAGAGACTGACAGCTAAGGGCATGGAGAAAAAAAAACGTATTCTGCTCTCACAGCATTGTTATATTGACTGCATGTGTACACAACACAGATAAGGACGCACACACTTTGGAATTTGTACACTGTCCCTGCTCCCTAGGGTTCATAAAAAACATCTGTCTCTCACTGCTGCAAAGTTCTAAAGACTTGACAAAGACTTTACAACTTTTTTTCAAAATGTGACTCCTTTCTTTGTACACTTTCCCTTTCCAGCAAAAGGATTCCTAGATCCTTATCACACTGGCTAATGACTTTATGGCCTCTGAATACTTTCACAATGCAATGGAGTGGAGATTGATGTCTGACTGTCACTGCCTCATTGAGAGCTTGTTGTCTCATAAGATCCTGTAATAACAGTATCAATCAGTGACATTCTGAATGTTTTGCCAAAGTTACATTGATTCAGTACTATATCTTATGTTCAGCATGTAATTGTTGTTCCTCCATATAGCATGTGCTCTCATGTAGTAAAATAATAAGGCTGTGTGTGTATGTATGTACTGGGAACAGGGAGGGACTTGTCTGCTGCAAGGGGCTGGAGGAAGCCCTGGGTAAGTAGATCTAGGGGTAGCATAGATTGCCTGACGTTTCCTTTAAAGGGGAACTGAAGAGAGAGATATATGAAGACTGCCATGTTTATTTCCTTTTAAGCAATACCAGTTGCCTGGCAGCCCTGATGGTCTATTTCTCTGCAGTGGTATCTGAATAACACCAGAAACAAGCATGCAGCTAGTCTTGTCAGATCTGACTTTAAAGTCAGACACACCTGATCTGCTGCATGCTTGTTCAGGGGCTATGGCTAATATTATTAGAAGCAGAGGATAAGCAGGGCTGCCAGGCAACTGGTATTCCTTAAAAGGAAATAAACATGGCAGCCTCCATATACCTCTCTTTTCAGTTCCCCTTTAAGTCTAAGTGTTTTTATCTGCATGGGGAAAACACATTGTTCCTCAGTTTTCCTGTGCAGAAAGCGAGGGGGGTGGGGGGGCCCCATCCAAAGTTTTGCAGGGGGGCCCAGGGATGTCTAGTTACGCCCCTGAATGTTATTTTAATTACTTGCACACTGTTATACATTTATACATTTTAGTCATCATGTTACATCTGCTGTTGTAATCACCTGTTCTGTATTTTGTACCAGTGTTCATATTTGATGTTGTCACAGGAGCCCTAGTGGCTGACCGCACTTAGCCTTCTAAACGGTGCCAGCGCACAGATCGTGCGAACTCTGGTCGCAGTCAATGCGCAGGAACCGTTAAGAATTAGCCGCAGACAACTCAGAAGGGAGCCTGTGAGACACGGGTAATTACAACGTACACACGATTCCACGGTATCTGCCACCACCACTGGTATGGGCCAGTGGACCCGATTTACTGACTGACTAGTCCTGCGAATAAAAACGGTTAAACACACGGTATTCTGTCTAGCCAACAACAAACAAACAGTAGCGTATCTTCAGAGACCCGGGATCAGTTCTGTGTGTGCTGATAAGCAGGGTAGCGGAACAGTGAATGACTTGGAGGAAGTCTTTTATTCACAGCAATATAAATAATTAATATATACAGACAATTATTAAAATCAACAATTATTAAAACAGTAATAGCCAGTATAAAAAATAAAAGAAGGGAGAAAAATACTTAGTTCCTGGAAAGATGTCCTTTAGTGGGAAAACTTGTAAAGTTCTTGGTTTCAATCAAAGTTCAGAGTTCAGACCAGGTGGATGCCAGCATATCCTCAAGCTGGCACAGATGAGTTCAAGATGTTTCAGGCTGGAGGACACTGAGTTTGGGTCCTCTGCCATTCTTATGCCCCTGATTCAGTAGGAGGGAGTGAGGGCGGGGAGCCACACACCCCCTTAGAACATGAGATGAGTCCTCCCCTTGTCCTGGGAACCAGAAATCATACCTTAACCATATATGGGCTCTATCTCACAGAACCGTACAGGTCAGGGCAGATTTACTAATATTTTCAGGTCTGCCTCGATGTACCCAGCAGCCTGATACCAAACATGAGGGGTGGGACCCTTGTGGTATCAGCAGGGCACTTTCGAACTGCCTAACTGGCAGTCTTTCCCTCAGAATGGTCTGAAATTTCTTCAGAACCAGCGCCAGATAGGGCCAAGCATGCTCTGTTAGTTTGGAGGGTCTGCCAGCCTGGCAACACAGAAAATATGATACATATAGCAGTTTATGGAATATGAGATACCCCTGGGATTTATGGCAGGTCATTCCCAGGCAAAGGCTCTTTGAAGTTTGGGGCAGCTAGCTAGGTGTCAGCTCCCCTGCTGGGAGGGAGCCGGAGGGTCTGGCTTTTCTCCCAACTAGATTGCTTCTGTCATGGTCTATACCTGATGGATGGGCCATCAGCACAGCTTGAAGCCAGGGACTCTCTGGGCCCAGGCTCATTAGCATATCAAAAGAGCCATCCTGCAGTTCGGCTGATGCTACCTCTCTGCTGGGAAAAGACTCAGCTGCTCCTACACACTCAACCCAGATGGTATCGATTTGAAGCGCAATCGATGCAGAGAATCGAGTGCGATCGCTTCTCTTCACGGGCGGTTACAGGACGAGCCTGCGGCCCCGCAACCGTCCGTGACAGCCCCCCCCTGGGGAGAAGGCAGATAGACATGCATCAGCAAGATGTGTGTCGTTGCCGCCAGTGGTGCTCAGCAGAGCTCGAATATTCGAGTAGCTCAAATATTCGAGCTCTTTTTCAGCTATTCGAGCTCGATATTCGAGCTCCGAATAGCTGCAGCTATTCGAATGGGCTATTTGAGTAAATGCGAATAGCCCATTCACTATTCGAGCTATTCGAGCAAACGGCGCTATTCGAGCTCGAATACCGAGCTCGAATAGCGTCATAGCCCAGATTGATGTCCTTAGAGCCAATTAGAGGGCTCCCAGGCCCTCTGACGGCAGCCAATGACAGAGGGGGACCCTGGCCAGCCCCTACCCTATAAATAGCGGCCGCCATGTTCCGTTTCTCCGTCCTTGCCTGAGACTTGCATAGGCTTAGCAAGAGCTCTATTGTGGTCATTTACCTAGCGTTTTTGCTCACATACACCTCCTATACACACCTATATTGTTGTCAGTTAGATAGACATTGTATTTTAGTTAGTAGCTTTTGTGTTACATAGAGACAGGCCAGCTGCTGCAGGCTTACAGCTTTAGGCCTCAGGGCCTGCCTGTGTGGGCAGCTGTCCTCCTGTCCTCTGTTACTTTATTTCTCATTAGTATTAGACAGTATTAGACAGTATTAGAGAGTATTAGACAGTATTTCTGCTGTCCTTTACTACTTAGTGATTGCATTTTGTATTGTAGTTATATACTGTAACTGTACTAGGACACTCACTGTCACTGTTCATAGGCTACTAGCTCCTGCGTGTGCGTGCACTCACTGTCTGTGTACTGTACACACACTCTATTTCCTTCTGAATAGTTATATACTGTAACTGTACTAGGACACTCACTGACTGTCACTGTTCATAGGCTAGCTCCTGCGTGTGCGTGCACTCACTCACTGTCTGTGTACTGTACACACACTCTATTTCCTTCTGAATAGTTATATACTGTAACTGTACTAGGACACTCACTGACTGTCACTGTTCATAGGCTAGCTCCTGCGTGTGCGTGCACTCACTGTCTGTGTACTGTACACACACTCTATTTCCTTCTGAATAGTTATATACTGTAACTGTACTAGGACACTCACTGACTGTCACTGTTCATAGGCTACTAGCTCCTGCGTGTGCGTGCACTCACTGTCTGTGTACTGTACACACACTCTATTTCCTTCTGAATAGTTATATACTGTAACTGTACTAGGACACTCACTGACTGTCACTGTTCATAGGCTACTAGCTCCTGCGTGTGCGTCCTGTGCGTGCCTGGGGAGGAGGCCAGTTCACCGTCACAAGTTGGCGACCTGTCACTCAGCAATATTTTTACCCCAGGCACCATCAGGGTATTGTCTGCTGTTGTTGGCGATTTGGAGGAGGAGATGCTGATGGGCACTTTGGGGGATGAGGGATTGGACAGCAAGACTGTGGCGACAGTCAAGCAGCCCATCCATGCATCAGGAGAGGAGTTTGGGGGGTCATCATCCCAGCAGGACATGTTTCAGGAGGGGGAGGATGATGATGACACGGTGACAGACAGAGACTGGGTGCCACCACCTCCAGGGGATGTCGTCCTCAGCAGCTCTGAGGAGGAGGAGGAGGATGCGCTTGTGGGCCTTGCAAGGAGGCGCATCATTGCAAGCATTGGCAGCAGTAGGCAGGTCCCACAGCCTGCTGGTGTCTCAGGCTCAGCAGCAGCAGCAGCAGCATCTGCCAGTACCACCACCAGCCGCACCCAAGCCCCCCCCCCCCAACCACCACAGGGAGACAGGCAGCAGCGGTTCCATGCCGTAGGGGGTCGTTTTTGTCACCAATCTGGCGTTTTTTCACCATGCCCACAGTGTACAGCAAGTACGCCACTTGCAACCACTGTCAGCGGAAGTTGAGCAGAGGTGCAGACCCCTTAAAGTTCAGCACCAGCTCGCTCATCAACCACCTTGCTGCGAAACATTTCCACCAGCATGAGGAGTTCCAGAGGCTGAAGGCATCTGGTGCTGGCAGTGGCACCACACCCATCATTGCACAGCCTTCAGCAGCCTTCAGCAGCAGCAACAGCAGCCACCCGCCCTCCTGCTCCTCCAGCAGCACCAGCAGGAGTGCGGAAACGCACTGCTCCTCCCCCCTCTGCAACTCCTGCCGCCGACACTGAGGCCTGTTCTGGCAGCCAGTCCTCAGTGGCCTCCTCTGCTGTGTCTGCTGATTCCCGTGCCAGCAAAAGGCCACACCAGAGCCTTTTGAGCGAGTCCTTCCAGGGGGTGGTTAGGGCTCTGTCTCCCAGCAGCCGTCGCGTGCGGCAGCTGAACGGCTTGCTGGCACGGGCCATGTGCTCCCAACTCCTGCCGTACACGCTTGTGCAGGAGGGGAGCGACATGCGTGCGCTGCTTTCTTGTGCAGCCCCAGACTGGCAGCTCCCCAGCAGACACTTCTTCGCCCGCAAGGCCATTCCTGCACTGCACCGCTTTGTGATGGCCAATGTGGAGCGAGGGCTGGAGCACGCGGTTGGTGAAAGGGTCCACGTCACCATGGACTCCTGGAGCAGCCGCTTCGGGACAGGCCGCTACCTGTCTTTCACTGTCCACTGGGTCAGCTTGGTGGAAGGGGGTGAGGATGGGAGAGCAGCAGCGGGCACAGCAGCAGCAACACAGTGGGTGGTGCCCCCCCCGCAGGGTCAGGGGAACTGCAGCAGGTTCCTCCGATCCTCTGCCATCCTCCGGCACACCTGGCCAAACCCCGCGCCTCAGCAGCAGCGTGAAGGCCCGCCACTGCCAAGCGCTGCTGCACTTGGTCAGCCTTGGGAAGACCAAGCTGACGGCAACCCATGTGTTGGCCAAACTCCAGGAGCAGGAGAGGATTTGGCTGACCCCCAGAGGCCTCAGAGTCGGAGAGGTGGTGGCCGACAATGGGGCCAATCTGGTTGCCGCAATAGACAGGGGAAACCTGACCCACATCCCCTGTCTTGCCCACGTGCTGAACCTGGTGGTGCAAAAGTTCTTGCGCACCTACCAGGGGATGGGCGAACTGCTGGAAACGGCAAGGAACGTTGTGCGTCACTTCCGGCGCTCGGCTGCAGCCTGTGCGAGCCTGGAAGACGTGCAAAAGGAGCTGGAGCTGCCACGCCATCGGCTGATCCTTGACGTTCCGACTCGCTGGAACTCCACCCTGGCGATGTTGGAGCGTCTGGTTGAACAGAAGCACACTGTCAACCAGTACCTTGCCCTGGCCACTGTTTCCACCGCTCAGAGAAGGGACAAGACCAGCAACATCCCGTCCATCGTCCCCGATGATGACTGGAGGCACATGCAGCAGGTGTGCTTAGTGCTGGCTCCCTTTCTGCAGGCCACTAACATGGTGAGCAGGGACCATGCTATGGTCTGCGAGTGGGTGCCCCTGGTTTGTCTGCTGAACAGGGCACTCGATGCTTTGCTGGAACAGGGAGCGGCAGCCTTGGACCAGCAGGAGCGGCAAGCAGCTGCACAGTCCACCTCTGAGGGGGAGGAGGAGGAGGACTTGGTGGAGGTCCCTGACCTTGCTGCTGATGAGGGGGATCAGCACAGCGCAGCTGAGTTGGTGCGGGGGTGGAGAGAGGATGAGGCGGCAGAGGAGGAGGATGAGGAGGACAGCACTGCCGTCGATGTGCCAGCACACGTGGCCCGCCTCTTCCCAATGGCAGCGCACATGCTGGCATGCCTGCGCAAGGACCCCAGGGTGATCCAGATGAAGCAGAGGGAGGACATCTGGATCAGCATGATGTTGGACCCACGCCTCAAGGGGAAGTTGAGCCAGTTCCTGCCGCCTGCAGGAGGAGACCCAGCACAACAAATAAGGAGCTTGCAGCAGGCCCTTGTTGAGCGCTTGGAGGAAGCCTTCCCCCAGCCTTCCACCCCCACTGTCCAGCAGCCAGCACAGAGGCAGCAGCAGGTGCCTGCATCCAGCAGCAAACGCCCCACAGACCTGCTGTCTCTCAGCCACGAGCTCTACAGGACTGTAGAGGCTCCGGCAGCAGTGACTAGAGAGGAGGTGCATGATGCAGCAGCATCCTCCTCCGGTCACAGCCAGCGCCTGACCCGCATGGTGGCTGACTACATGGGGTCCTACAGTGGGCTTGACAGCGATGCCCCTGTTGATCCCATGGAGTATTGGGTCAAGCGCCTGGAGATCTGGAGCGAGCTGGCGCAGTACGCCCTGGAAGTGCTGTCCTGCCCCCCTTCCAGCGTGCTGTCCGAGCGCTGCTTCAGTGCAGCTGGTGGCGTGGTCACCGAGAAACGCTCACGTCTGTCTCACAAGTCTGTGGACAGACTGACGTTTCTCAAGATGAACCAGGCGTGGGTGGAAGGCGAGTTCCTGGCCCCTGTTGTCGGCGAGAGGGGGACATGAACTGGCTAAGAACCATTGTTAATGTGCCTTACCACCCTTTACCACCTCCTGGCTCCTGCTCACTAAGCCAGCCTGGTTCAGTTTGACTATTACGTCGCCTGCAGCCACACATTTTACACCTACAGTGGGCTGCTGTGTACTGCCCTTCTGCTGTCTGTCTGTGTTTCCCACTGCCAGGGTACACAGAATTACCTTCTGCTGCCACTCTGCCACCAGCTATTACGTCAAACAATAGCTATATATCTGTGTAATTGGTTGTACAAACAAAACCAAAAAACCATTAAAAAAAAAAGGTTTAATTTTTCTGAGGTGCCCGGGTTGAAAACTGTGTTGTCCCAGTTGTGTATTGGACACGATGTGGGCTGCACGACCGCTGTCTGGGACCTCCTGTTGTGTTTATTTACAGCCCTGGTATCACCGCTAGGTACCAGGGCTATTATGTCACGCTGCCTGCCTGCTGCCACACTCACACTACTCCTCCATTCCTCCTGCTGCTGCTGTCTGTCTGTGTTTCCCACTGCCAGGGTACACAGAATTACCTTCTGCTGCCACACTGCCACCAGCTATTACGTCAAACAATAGCTGCTCACATTACTCCTCCATTCCTCCTGCTGCTGCTGCTGTCGGTCTGTGTTTCCCACTGCCAGGGTACACAGAATTACATTCTGCTGCCACTCTGCCACCAGCTATTACGTCAAACAATAGCTATATATCTATGTAAATGGTTGTACAAACAAAACCAAAAAACCATTAAAAAAAAAAAAAAGGTTTAATTTTTCTGAGGTGCCCGGGTTGAAAACTGTGTTGTCCCAGTTGTGTATTGGACACGATGTGGGCTGCACGACCGCTGTCTGGGACCTCCTGTTGTGTTTATTTACAGCCCTGTTATCACCGCTAGGTACCAGGGCTATTATGTCACGCTGCCTGCCTGCTGCCACACTCACACTACTCCTCCATTCCTCCTGCTGCTGCTGTCTATCTGTGTTTCCCACTGCCAGGGTACACAGAATTACCTTCTGCTGCCACACTGCCACCAGCTATTACGTCAAACAATAGCTGCTCACATTACTCCTCCATTCCTCCTGCTACTGCTGCTGTCGGTCTGTGTTTCCCACTGCCAGGGTACACAGAATTACATTCTGCTGCCACTCTGCCACCAGCTATTACGTTAAACAATAGCTATATATCTGTGTAATTGGTTGTACAAACAAAACCAAAAAACCATTAAAAAAAAAAAGGTTTAATTTTTCTGAAGTGCCCGGGTTGAAAACTGTGTTGTCCCAGTTGTGTATTGGACACGATGTGGGCTGCACGACCGCTGTCTGGGACCTCCTGCCTGCTGTGTTTATTTACAGCCCTGGTATCACCGCTAGGTACCAGGGCTATTATGTCACGCTGCCTGCCTCATTGACTGCCTGCTGCCACACACTCATCCTCCTCCTCCTGCTGCTGAATTTACCTCCTGCTGTCTGTGTGTTTCCACTGCCAGGGAGCACATACAATGGCGCTTCCAACATGCGTGCGCCACCAGCTATTTGTTACGCTCAAAAATAGCTACATTTCTTTAAAAAAAAATTGAAAAGAGAAATAAGTGGAGGAGGAGGAGGAGGAGGAGGAGGAGGAGGAGGAGGAGGAGGAGATACATACAGTACTGAACAAAATTCTGGACACAACTTCTCTTTTCACCTTTTTTTTTTTTTTTAAAGGAACATCCCCACATAATCACTTGCTGTTTTTACTTGGACAAAAAGATGTTTCTTGCATCATTCACCCTCAAAACAAGTGTTGGAAGCTATTTAAGGCCAATTCGAATAGTCAGCTCGAATAATGAGCTCGAATACCGACTCGAATAGTGAGCTCGAAGTCCGAGGTCGAATCGAATAGTAAAAATTATTTGACTCAAATATTCGACTGACTTAGAATAATTTACTATTCGAATTCGACCAAACTCGAATTTTAAAAAGGGGTATTTGAGCACCACTAGTTGCCGCTAACCTGCGAGATCTGATCTAGTTCCCCATTGGCGTTCTGGGGTCGGCTGCCCGCTGCGTGTCGGCCAACCTGGCTGACGGGTCTCGGGTTGCCGGTGCGGCGGGAAAACCTATTGGAGCCTGTGGCTCGGTTCCCCTGGACCGGTCCTGGTCTGCTACCCTCAGGGTTGACCCGACGTGGACCGTTCTGGACAGGGCGTTTGCGCCACTGCAGTCGGACGTGGTGTCTGCCGGGACTGCTGACAACGGGCAGTGGGTTGGTTAGGTCAACAGCCAGCCCACGCAGGGTTCCCCTGCTAAGTGGCAGTGGACCTAAGGGAACCCCGCGGGAATCCCTGGACCTCCCCAGCTCCTGACAGACGGCACATGCTCTGCAGTAGTTTGCTACATCCCTGTTCATCCGGGGCCAATAAAACTGGTTCCGAATACCGGCAAGTGTCTTGCGGGCCCCTGAGTGCCCTGTCAGAGGATTACCATGTGCGGATTTCGGCACATGTCCCCTGAATGCACTCGGGACCACAAGCCATTTGGTATTCGCGTGGGATCTACCTGTAGGGGGCTGTACAGACTCACTGTACAGTCTCCCACCTTCCCAGTACACCTTGAAAGCGGCCCCGTCTGCGAGGGGATCAGAGGCTTGCTGCCTGAGCACCTCCAGGCTTGGGTCACTTTGTAGTGCGGCTGAGAATACGGCGCTGTCAGTTTCAGCCAACTGGCTCATGTCACACGAGGCCAGCGGCTGAAAGGTCTCATCCCTGCGGTCAGAGGAGGGGGAGGAGGCCGGAACCCCCTCCACCTGTTCTGAGCTCGGGTTCTGAGCAGTGCAGCTGCGCGGTACTGCTAGCACAGGTACACTGTCAGAATGGCACAGACGGACATTACTCAAATCATCATTGCATGCAGTAATGACATTGACAGGTATAGACATTTTTTCATTACAGACAGGTTGTACAGTAAACTCAGGTACAGTTACAGCATCATCACAACGGACAGTCTGTACATCAAACTCAGGTGCCTTTGAAGCAGGCACTATTGAACCTGGTACCCTTGAACTGGGCACATTCAACCCACCTCCCCCTGGTGCTCCCCCAAGTGTATAAAGTACCTGGTGGTGGGTGGAGAGTCCGTCTCCTTCCGTGAGCGACAAGGCGGTCGTGGCAGGTTCATAGTAGGACACAAGCTTGCCCAAATCAGTCCCCAGCAACACAGGGACTGGGAGATCCTTCATAACCCCAACAACCCTTTCGTGGACCCCTCCTCCCCAATCCAGCTTCACTCTCGCGTGGGCTATGTGAAAAAGGGTGCCCTCTACTCCAGTAAGGGCAAGGGATCGGCTGGGGCTGATGCTCTCCTTTGGCACAAGGTGTGAGTGAACTAACGTAATGTCAGCTCCGGTGTCTCGGAATCCGGTGACAACTTTGCCGTTCACTCTAACAAGTTGCTGCTGGTCGGTTCGGTCGCGGATTTCCTTTCCACGGGCAAACAGGACAAAATCTGATGATCCAGGCTGTGGTTCGCTGGCGGGTTGCCTCTGCTGTGGGTGAGGTACAGGTGATGCAGATGATCCAGGTGCTGGTGGTGTCTGTCTCCGCTCCGGACAGTCGAATTTCATGTGTCCGGGCTGGCGGCAGTAGTGACAGGTGACCTCTCCAGGGGCTGCAGACCTGGGTGCAGCAGCTGCGCTGGGTGGCCTCTGTGGCTGACGGCTCACAGGGGCAGGAGAGTCTGCCGAGGTATTGGGCTGACCTCCTCTCCAGCTGGATGGGACAGTTCTGCGGGTATCAGCCACCCGGGTAGTTGCAAAAGTCTCAGCAAGGTCTGCAGCGACAGTGGCTGAAGCCGGCCTGCGTTCTAACACAAACTGTCGTACATCAGCAGGGCAAATGTTCAGAAATTGTTCCAGGACTATCAAGTCCTCCAGGACATCATAAGACCCTTTGGTGAGGCCTAGAGTCCACTGGCGGAGTGTGGTGAGCAAGCTGCTGACCACATCTCGGTACGAATCAGAAGACTTTTTCTGCCAGGCCCTGAACTTTCTGCGATAGGCTTCTGGCATCAGCTGGTACTTAGTAATGATAGCGTCTTTTATAGCAGCATAATCATTAGCCTTCTCCGCAGGCAATTCTGCGAAGGCATCAAGCGCTTTGTAGCGCAGCAAAGGTGTCAGATGTCTGGCCCACTGGTCTTGGGACAGACGATACTGACGGCATGCTTTTTCAAAAGACCGCAAAAACAAGTCAATGTCTGTGTCTTTCTCAATATTAGCAAATTTAAATTTTGCACTTACGGGTGCTGCAGCTCCTTCAGCAGGGAGGCTGGGCGGTGAACTCCGGCTGGCCTGTTGAACCTTTGCCATGTTGAGCTCATGCTGTCGTCTCTCCCGCGCCTCTGCGGCATCCCTCTCCGCGTGGCGTTCAGCAGCAGCAGCAGCAGCTTTGCGTTCCGCAGATTGGCGCTCCTCACGCATGTACTGCAGGTACTTGTCCAGGTCCGTCTCCATCAGCTGTCGTAATGCCTGCTGCATTATCGGATCAGTACAAACGGACAGTCCAGTACTGGCCGGTTCCAGGCGAGTACCTTCAGAAACTCTGGGATTGGGGTCCACACTGACATTCTCCTGCGTAACTGTTGATGCAGGGCCCTCAGGATGCACAACCTCTGTACGGTCAGGAGTCTCAGTCTCTGGTTCCCCTCGATTGTCAGATGGGCTGGTATCCACTTCAGCGGACACTCCCGGCTCCCGCAGTTGCTGGGTATCCCATTGAAACAATTCCGTTACCAGGTCCCCTTGTTTCTTGCGGCCGACATCAATGCCTCTCTCTTGGCAAAGATTTTGCAGGTCCGCCAGGCACATTTTCTTGTAGTTCCCGGACATTTCCACGCCAAATAAAATAAAACTTTTGGGGAGGGGTACTGGCTACACAGTCTCTCTGTATATATAAAAAATATATTGCCTTCCAGCTACACCAACGAATTAGTTCGTTTCTTGATAGCGCTAGCGCTATCTTAGATACTTTCAGCACAACACAGATCCCAACCGCTGCCTACCACTGTCACAGGAGCCCTAGTGGCTGACCGCACTTAGCCTTCTAAACGGTGCCAGCGCACAGATCGTGCGAACTCTGGTCGCAGTCAATGCGCAGGAACCGTTAAGAATTAGCCGCAGACAACTCAGTAGGGAGCCTGTGAGACACGGGTAATTACAACGTACACACGATTCCACGGTATCTGCCACCACCACTGGTATGGGCCAGTGGACCCGATTTACTGACTGACTAGTCCTGCGAATAAAAACGGTTAAACACACGGTATTCTGTCTAGCCAACAACAAACAAACAGTAGCAGATCTTCAGAGACCCGGGATCAGTTCTGTGTGTGCTGATAAGCAGGGTAGCGGAACAGTGAATGACTTGGAGGAAGTCTTTTATTCACAGCAATATAAATAATTAATATATACAGACAATTATTAAAATCAACAATTATTAAAACAGTAATAGCCAGTATAAAAAAATAAAAGAAGGGAGAAAAATACTTAGTTCCTGGAAAGATGTCCTTTAGTGGGAAAACTTGTAAAGTTCTTGGTTTCAATCAAAGTTCAGAGTTCAGACCAGGTGGATGCCAGCATATCCTCAAGCTGGCACAGATGAGTTCAAGATGTTTCAGGCTGGAGGACACTGAGTTTGGGTCCTCTGCCATTCTTATGCCCCTGATTCAGTAGGAGGGAGTGAGGGCGGGGAGCCACACACCCCCTTAGAACATGAGATGAGTCCCCCCCTTGTCCTGGGAACCAGAAATCATTCCTTAACCATATATGGGCTCTATCTCACAGAACCGTACAGGTCAGGGCAGATTTACTAATATTTTCAGGTCTGCCTCGATGTACCCAGCAGCCTGATACCAAACATGAGGGGTGGGACCCTTGTGGTATCAGCAGGGCACTTTCGAACTGCCTAACTGGCAGTCTTTCCCTCAGAATGGTCTGAAATTTCTTCAGAACCAGCGCCAGATAGGGCCAAGCATGCTCTGTTAGTTTGGAGGGTCTGCCAGCCTGGCAACACAGAAAATATGATACATATAGCAGTTTATGGAATATGAGATACCCCTGGGATTTATGGCAGGTCATTCCCAGGCAAAGGCTCTTTGAAGTTTGGGGCAGCTAGCTAGGTGTCAGCTCCCCTGCTGGGAGGGAGCCGGAGGGTCTGGCTTTTCTCCCAACTAGATTGCTTCTGTCATGGTCTATACCTGATGGATGGGCCATCAGCACAGCTTGAAGCCAGGGACTCTCTGGGCCCAGGCTCATTAGCATATCAAAAGAGCCATCCTGCAGTTCGGCTGATGCTACCTCTCTGCTGGGAAAAGACTCAGTTGCTCCTACACACTCAACCCAGATGGTATCGATTTGAAGCGCAATCGATGCAGAGAATCGAGTGCGATCGCTTCTCTTCACGGGCGGTTACAGGACGCGCCTGCGGCCCCGCAACCGTCCGTGACAGATGTATATCATTGTCTGTATCATTATGTATCCCTTGTTTGTTTTCTTACATTGTACAGCGCCACAGAATATGTTGGCGCTTTATATATAAATACTTTAACACAAACATATGGGCAGCACCAGTTCATATAAGTTTAGCTCATTACAATATTATTAATCAATTATTTTTTGTGTGTGCAGAAGGGGATTCAAAACTGTAAATCAATTAAACAACAAAGGTGAATCCTAAAGAAAACGCACCACACAACCAATTAATATGAATAATTAATGAGCTTCATTGTACTATAATCACACAAGAAATCCATAAAAACAATTAAAACAATGAACCCCAGGTAGACACAATATAATAAAGCCAATGGCTATAAAATTTTATAATTAATGATTGAATGCATGATAAATACAGCCCAACCCTTTACTTACAACCACAATAATTCATAGGTAACAAACAAGGATGAGAAAGTGACATGTGCTAAACCAGTGGTGCTCAACCTTTTTTGGCCCGAGGGCCGAACTTCAAATCAAGAAAAATCTCGAGGACCGGAACACATGCATACAAAATTTCGATGTAAAACTTTTAACGTTTTTCTAGTACCAGTTAGAGATGTCACGAACCTCCGATTTTCGGTTCGCGAACCGGGTTCGCGAACTTCCGCGGAAGGTTCGGTTCGCGGAAAAGTTCGCGAACCGCAATAGACTTCAATGGGGAGGCGAACTTTGAAAAATAGAAAAAATTATGCTGGCCACAAAAGTGATGGAAAAGATGTTTCAAGGGGTCTAACACCTGGAGGGGGGCATGGCGGAGTGGGATACATGCCCAAAGTCCCGGGGAAAAATCTGGATGTGCAGCGTTTTAAGGGCAGAAATCACATTGAATGCTAAATTGCAGGCCTAAAGTGCTTTCAAACATCTTGCATGCGTATACATCAATCAGGGAGTGTAATTAGAGTACTGCTTCACACTGACGCACCAAACTAACTGTGTAACGCACCGCAAACAGCTGTTTGTGTAGTGACGGCCATGCTGGACTACTGCGCAACATGGCGAGATTGCTCTTCCTCACTCAGTGATGTCAGGTAATGTGTGACTTCCTTTTCAACTTTCCATGGCATTGTTAAAAAGCTTCAGTTTTGTTTTTAAAATTACATTCTATACTTGCTGTGTACTTGTTCAGTACCGCTACAATGAGAATCCTGTGGAGGCGGGCAAGTCTGCCATTGTGACCCCGGGTAATGGCCGGGGAATGAGGGGTTTGAATCCGGTGTGGAGCCTGAGCAACGGCTACCACTACACATCCAAGGAGGGCAGCGGGCAGGCATGCACGCCCGCCCGCCCCGAGGTAGTGACCAAAAATAACAATACAGGAGGCGGACTTTCGAGGCCCTGCTGTGTATTTGAAATGAATGTACTTTAAATCCTTGAACGAGAACCAGTTATGGCGGGCAAAGATGACACCACATTCCTTTCCCGAGAATCATATGGAGGCGGGCAAGTCTGCCATTTGTGACCCCGGGTAATGGCCGGGGAATGAGGGATGGAATCCGGTGTGGAGCCTGAGAAACGGCTACCACTACACATCCAAGGAGGGCAGCAGGCAGGCATGCACACCCGCCCCGAGGTAGTAACCAAAAATAACAATACAGGAGGCGGACTTTCGAGGCCCTGCTGTGTATTTGAAATGAATTAACTTTAAATCCTTTAACGGGAATCCGTTATGGAGGGCAAGTCTGCCATTGTCACCGCGGGGAATGAAGATTGGATTCCGGCCCGAAGTGGGAGCCTGCTGAGACCCATGCTGTAGCTGCCCTGACCGTGCTTTGCAGACCAGGCATCTGTGGTCAGATGGACCCTTGAGCCAGCGGAAGACAAACCAAGTTGAAAGCATTTGCCAAGAATGTTTTACGGAGGGCAAGTTTGAAAATGATTTGAAAATGATAGATGGTTGTATTTTTAAATTGTTTGAAAGTTTAGATGGTTGCATTTTTAAATTGGTTGAAAGTTTAGATGGTTGTATTTTTAAATTGTTTAAGTGTAGCCATTCTTCCTCCCCCCAGCCACGAAAAATACCATGGGAACGTGGAGCAGCAGAAGCCCCCTGTGACGGCGGCCGCGGTTGTTCTCCGCGGCTTGTCTTTTGAGGGGTGCTGCTTTTCCTCAGGTGTTCTTGCCATAGCTGTTTGTGCCTTCTCTCCAGGTGCCTTCATAAAGCACTTGTCCCTACGTGACAGTTGGCCTTTCCACGGCTCAATTTTTGCTGGCAGAGACACTAGATGGCTTTGCTCCGATCTGAGACACACAAGTTAAAAAATTTCCAAACCGCTGAGCCCCCCTGGGCTGATGGCGCTACGGTGGCATCAGCAGCTGACGTTGAAGGACATGTTGGCTGTCTGGCCATAGCGGGCGATACATGGCGCCGGACACTGCCCCCAGCTGTTTCTGAGGACGAGCTCCCTCTGCTTCTATCATGGAGTCGTCTCCTCCTAGTCCTCTCTGACTCCTCCTCTGAACTGTCCCCCTGGTCATCTCCTCTACCGGGAACATATGTGGTATCCGTATAATCGTCATCATAATCCTCCTGGCCAGCTGCACTTTCCTCAGACACCTCCTCAACTGCACCCACTTCAGGTGTTTCATCAGCCCCCTCCACACACGTTACGTCCATACTATCGCCACCTAACTCAGACATAGGAGGTGGTGTACCTGCGCCTTCTTCTTGTTGTTGCAGTAGTGGCTGTGAATCAGTGATTTCACCACCACCACCACCAAATAACTCCTGCGAAGTGTCAAATGCAGCGGATGTGGTGCTTGTTGTAGCGCTGGTGGCTGCGGGAGATGAGGTGTTCTGTGTTAAATACTCAATCACCTCCTCACGATTTTGGGAAGTGATGGCACGTGCCTTCTTCTGAGCACTGTATTTTGGGGTAGGTCCGCACGAAATCGCAGCAACACCACCTCGCACAGACCTGCCGGTGCCTGGTGGCCTTCCTCTGGGTCTGCCTCTACCTCTTCCTCTACCTGGTTTGTCCATTTTGTCCATCTCCGGGGGATGCTAGGTATATGCAGTGAGCTGGGTTCACTGAACAGTAAAGGTACTAGGATGCAGTGAGGTGGGTTCACTCAACACAACAGGTAGTAGGTATATGCAGTGAGCTGGGTTCACTCAACACTACAGGTAGTTATGTGCAGTGATGAGGTGGGTTAAGTAAACACAACAGGTAGTAGTAGGATGCAGTGAGCTGGGTTCACTCAACACTACAGGTAGTAGGTATATGCAGTGAGCTGGGTTCACTCAACACTACAGGTAGTTATGTGCAATGATGAGGTGGGTTAAGTAAACACAACAGGTATTAGGTGTATGCAGTGTAGTGTTGGGCGAACACCTAGATGTTCGGGTTCGCGAACGTTCGCCGAACATCGCCGCGATGTTCGGGTGTTCGCGCCGAACTCCGAACATAATGGAAGTCAATGGGGACCCGAACTTTCGTGCTTTGTAAAGCTTCCTTACATGCTACATACCCCAAATTAGCAGGGTATGTGCACCTTGGGAGTGGGTACAAGAGGAAAAAAAATATTTGAAAAAGAGCTTATAGTTTTTGAGAAAATTGATTGTAAAGTTTCAAAGGAAAAACTGTCTTTTAAATGTGGAAAATGTCATGTTTCTTTGCACAGGTAACATGCTTTTTGTCGCCATGCAGTCATAAATGTAATACAGAGAAGAGGTTCCAGGAAAAGGGACCGGTAACGGTAACCCAGCAGCAGCAGCACACGTGATGGAACAGGAGCAGGCGCAGGAGGAGAAGGCCATGCTTTTTGAGACACAACAACCCAGGCCTTGCATGAGGACAAGAAGCGTGCGGATAGCATGCTTTTTACCGCCATGCAGTCATAAATGTAATAAAGATAAGAGGTTCAATAAACAGGGACCGGGCGTCAACGCTAACTCAGCAGCAGCAGACGTGATGGAACAGGAGGAGGCGCAGGAGGAGAAGGCCACGCTTTCAGGTGCAACTCAGGCCTTGCATGAGGACAAAAAAATGTGTGTGCAAAGCAATGCAATGAGTAGTTTTCAGGACACAATGGGCTATTCGGAGGAGCTATTCCCACCCCCACAATCTTCTACCTGTGAAAGCTCAATGGAACAGCCACAAATGTTGTGCCCGGATTCACAACCTTTTTCTGTGGAAAATGCACCTCGCACTGAAATGCAAGGCGAGGCCGAGGATGAACATGACGTCAACAACTCAACATGACGCAAAATGGGGGCGGAACAGAAAGCTGCTTTCAATGTTTTGAATGCCTTAATTGCCTCCGGTGGCCAGTTAGATGCATCATTCATCACACCCAAATCCCAGAGCAATGTGTGCAGGAATTTGAATCTCAGGAGGTGTACCGAGATCATCTGGACAAGTGACCAAGTGACAAGTGACAAAGTGACCAGTGACAAAGTGACAAAGTGACAAAGTGACAAAATGACAAAGTGACAAGTGACAAAGTGACAAGTAACAAAATGACAAAGTGACAAGTGACAAAGTGAGAAGTGACAAGTGACAAAGTGACAAGTGACAAAATGACAAAGTGACAAGTGACAAAGTGACCAGTGACAAAGTGACAACTGACAAAGTGACAAAATGACAAAGTGACAAAGTGACCAGTGACAAAGTGACAACTGAGAGGTTGTTCTGGGGAGCTCCACTGCACTCAGTCGCATATGAGGAGAGGTCTCGTCAGGACTGCTGATCCTCCTCAGCTTGCTCAAAGCCTTGAGGGTTCCTGAAGATCCTCTGCTTGGAGTTCGCCGGGGTTCAGCTTGGTGTCGGGGTCAGCGGCGTCCTCCTCACTCCAACGTGGCAGATCTTCTGTTGAAGGAAAAAAAAACAAACATTGTTAAAAGTCCAGTACCGCTTCTGAAGGACTCACCAAGAGATGCAGGAGCGCTTCAATCTAGCGCACCATCGCTCGCTGGGTGATGTCCCTGCCTACGCGCTGGAATTCTACGCTGCACATGCTAGCACGCTTTTGCACAGTGCCGAGGCGCATTCCAGCAGCTAGTAGCTACCAAGCTTCTGTGGATCTGATTGGGCCACCATGTTGGATCTCTGCCAAGTCCTCCAAAATTTTGAGCAATCCACGTTGCGTGACTGAGCAGTGACAACTCTACAGTCAGCATTACAATACCACTGCTGTGTTTACTGAAGAAATCAATGTTGAAGATGGAAACCGCTGGCATGATGCAAGTGGGGGATTCTGAAGATGAAAACGATCAGCGTGATGATACCAACATCAGGCAACCTGCCTCAGGAAACGCTGGTCCCAGCTATGACAAAGAACAGGACGAGGAACAGCTGGAGTTGGAGCAGGAATTGGATGCCCCCACTGCCGAGGGACAGAGCGGTGCACGTTGGACTTCCACAATTTAGCGGGAAAGGACAGCAGAAGAGGAAGAAAGTGATGCTGGTGATGAATATGGTGCATCACAACAATCACAACGCTTACAAGAACATGAAGATAGAGGAGTCTGGCAGGACTCTCTGGCACACATGGCTCAATTCATGCTAGACTGCATTGAACGCGGCCCGCGCATTATTCACTATTCATTATTCTGGAATCTGGACAACACCAATTACTGGGTTTATACCCAGTTTATACAAACACAATGTTAAAAAACTGATTGAAGAAAGTGTCAGACAGGTCAAAAATGGAACAATTCCAGCAGGCCCTTGAGGATGGAGACTTTAGAGAGGAGATTGACATCCTCCTCCTTCTCTAGCCAGTTGTACGCCGACAGACTGACTTCAGCAAACCCAGGAGGACCAGGAGGGCAGCAAAGAACACAAGCTGCTGCTAGTGCCCAAAAGGGAATGGTATTGGCAGTGTCCTTGGAGTGGGAACATTTTCTGACACCCATGCAGCAGCCCACAGAACAGCAATCGGGCAGTTCCACGTCCTCCAACACCAATCGCCTAGAGAAGATGGTCAAGGTCCAGGACTACATGTCAGATGGCGTAGCTGTGTTGAACAATCCATCTGCAGACAGACGGTGAGTGTGACAGGCAGCACAGAAGGACCATGGCAACTCACTCATAGTACCACAGTTTGATAGTGCTGCCCAAAAAATTATATGGATCCGTGGACCCGGGCACTGCGGGCAGTACTGGGAAGTGGGAACGCAGATTTTAGTACCTAAACACACGATACAACATGTTTTCCGGGGTCGGACTCTGAGGCACATACAGATGGTCCCGATCATAATCCTCATCATACAACTCTTCTCCTGAGTCTGACCCACCCACCACCTCTGCCACCCCAACATCCCCAGACACAGACCCTTCATCGTCCTCAACATTAACTTGGGATGCTGGCCTGAGCCCGACATCCTCCTCCACATCAGGCCCCATCATCTCCTCAATGGCAGCCCTCATTAATCGTTCTGGCGACGGACCGATGGACACAACATTCTCCTCCGGAGAGGGCTGCTGCTGACCACTGGCTGCTGGGGTGGATGTTATAGCTTGCGTGGGGCGTTGGCTGTTGCTGTTGTTGGGAGTGCTGCTCACAGCGGAGGTCTCTGAGGAACTCATGGTGAGCTCATATAGTGGTTGGCGGTGAGTGGAGTATTACTGATCCCAGCAATATACACACTGACTGGCAGAGTACGCAATGCTATATAGTCTGGCTGAGCGGTGTACACAGAGTGGCAGTACACACAATGCTATATAGTCTGGCTGAGCCGTGTACACAGAGTGGCAGTACACACAATGCTATATAGTCTGGCTGAGCGGTGTACACAGAGTGGCAGTACACACAATGCTATATAGTCTGGCTGAGCCGTGTACACAGAGTGGCAGTACACACAATGCTATATAGTCTGGCTGAGCCGTGTACACAGAGTGTCAGTAAACAATGCTATATATAGCGTGGCTGAGCGAGGTACACAGTGGCAGTACACACAATGCTATATAGTCTGGCTGAGCGGTGTACACAGAGTGGCAGTACACACAATGCTATATAGTCTGGCTGAGCCGTGTACACGGAGTGTCAGTAAACAATGCTATATATAGCGTGGCTGAGCGAGGTACACAGTGGCAGTACACACAATGCTATATAGTCTGGCTGAGCGGTGTACACAGAGTGGAAGTACACACAATGCTATATAGTCTGGCTGAGCCGTGTACACAGAGTGTCAGTAAACAATGCTATATATAGCGTGGCTGAGCGAGGTACACAGTGGCAGTACACACAATGCTATATAGTCAGGCTGAGCCGTGTACACAGAGTGTCAGTAAACAATGGTATATAGTCTGGCTGAGCGGTGTACACAGAGTGTCAGTAAACAATGGTATATAGTCTGGCTGAGCGGTGTACACAGAGTGGCAGTAAACACAATGCTATATATAGCGTGGCTGAGCGAGGTGCACAGTGACAGTACACACAATGCTATATAGTCAGGCTAAGCTGTGTACACAGAGTGTCAGAAAACACAATGCTATATATAGCGTGGCTGAGCGAGGTGCACAGTGGCAGTACACACAATGCTATATAGTCTGGCTGAGCCGTGTACACAGAGTGGCAGTAAACACAATGCTATGTATAGCGTGGCTGAGCGAGGTACACAGTGGCAGTACACACAATGCTATATAGTCAGGCTGAGCCGTGTACACAGAGTGGCAGTAAACAATGGTATATAGTCTGGCTGAGCGGTGTACACAGAGTGTCAGTAAACAATGGTATATAGTCTGGCTGAGCGGTGTACACAGAGTGGCAGTAAACACAATGCTATATATAGCGTGGCTGAGCGAGGTGCACAGTGGCAGTACACACAATGCTATATAGTCAGGCTAAGCCGTGTACACAGAGTGTCAGAAAACACAATGCTATATATAGCGTGGCTGAGCGAGGTGCACAGTGGCAGTACACACAATGCTATATAGTCTGGCTGAGCCGTGTACACAGAGTGGCAGTAAACACAATGCTATATATAGCGTGGCTGAGCGAGGTACACAGTGGCAGTACACACAATGCTATATAGTCAGGCTAAGCCGTGTACACAGAGTGTCAGAAAACACAATGCTATATATAGCGTGGCTGAGCGAGGTGCACAGTGGCAGTACACACAATGCTATATAGCCAGGCTAAGCCGTGTACACAGAGTGTCAGAAAACACAATGCTATATATAGCGTGGCTGAGCGAGGTACACAGTGGCAGTAAACAATGCTATATATAGTGTGGCTGAGCGAGCGGTGTACTACTGTTCCCAGCAGCGACACACAATGACTGGGGGGACCCTGGCTAGCGTGGCTGGAGAGCGAACTACCCTGCCTGCCTACCCAAAGCTAAACCCACAGAGAAATGGCGGAGATATGACGTGGTTCGGGTATTTATTTACCCGAACCACGTGACCGTTCGGCCAATCAGAGCGCGTTCGGGCCCGAACCACGTGACCCGTTCGGCCAATCACAGCGCTAGCCGAACGTTCGGGGAACGTTCGGCCATGCGCTCTTAGTTCGGCCATGTGGCCGAACGGTTTGGCCGAGCACCGTCAGGTGTTCGGCCGAACTCGAACATCACCCGAACAGGGTGATGTTCTGCAGAACCCGAACAGTGGCGAACACTGTTCGCCCAACACTAATGCAGTGAGCTAGGTTCACTCAACACTACAGGTAGTTATGTGCAGTGATGAGGTGGGTTAAGTAAACACAACAGGTAGTAGTAAGATGCAGTGAGCTGGGTTCACTCAACACAACAGGTAGTTATGTGCAGTGATGAGGTGGGTTAAGTAAACACAACAGGTAGTAGTAGGATGCAGTGAGCTGGGTTCACTCAACACAACAGGTAGTTATGTGCAGTGATGAGGTGGGTTAAGTAAACACAACAGGTAGTAGTAGGATGCAGTGAGCTGGGTTCACTCAACACAACAGGTAGTAGGTATATGCAGTGAGCTGGGTTCACTCAACACTACAGCAGAAAATTGTATACTTACCTAGCGGTAATTTTCCTTTCCCCATGCATCCATGGCAGCACTACGGGTATTAGCCCCGCCCCTAATACCCCATAGGACGTGTTATCTATAAGTGTTTGACCATCCCTCAGCTATGTGTCTTTGTAACTAGCAACTCACCGAATCGGGTGGGAGACCCTATGCTGCCATGGATGCATGGGGAAAGGAAAATTACCGCTAGGTAAGTATACAATTTTCTGCTTTCCCCAAGCCTCCATGGCAGCACTACGGGAATTAACTAGACAGTAAAAGATGGGAGGGAGACTGATGCAGGTGCAAACACAAAAAAAAAATAAACTTTTAATCAGTTCATAAATCTCAATTAGTATTGAAAGCAGAGGACAGCACTGCTTTCCCAAACTCAACAACTGTAGCAGAATGTGTATCCACACGATAATGTGAGATAAAAGTATTTATATTAGTCCAGTTAGCCGCCTGACAGATTTTATCTGGAGCTACCTTTGCCTGTGCTGCCCACGAGGCCGCTATACTTCTAGTAGAATGAGCTCTTATTTCCCTAGGAGGAGTCTTATTCACAGCTGCATATGCTCTTTGAATAATGCGTACCAGCCAGGCTGATATGGTTCTGGATGAAGCTGCCTGTCCCTTTCTATACCCTGAGTGTATGACAAATAACCTGTCTGACTTCCTAAAAGATTCAGTTGCTTGCACATATTCTTTTAGGATTGTAGAAACGTCCAGAGTATGAAGGTTCCCATTGTCTTGTTCCCTGAACACTGGGAGAAACCATTCTTGGTTCAAGTGATAGGCGGTTGAGACTTTTGGCAGAAAACTTTGAATTGGGCGAAGTACCACTTTATCAGGAAAAAATTGTAAGTGCGGCTCCCTGCAGCTTAGGGCTTGGATTTCCGAAACCCGTCTTGCGGAGGTGATGGCCACTAGAAAAATGGCCTTCAGTGTCAGATTTTCCAGAGAGCAGTCTTTAGTGGGTTGAAAGGGAGGACCTGCTAGGAACTGTAGAACCAATGGTAGATCCCATTGAGCAAAAATTGGCTTGATAGGCGGTCTTATTTTAACCACTGCCGACACAAACTGTCTCACTAATGGATGCAGCGCCCATCTGTGCCCTGTTAACGCTGATATTGCGGAGATCTGTACTTTGATCGAATAGCTTGACAACTTCTTTTCTACTCCAGTCTGGAGGAATGATAGGACTTCTTGCACTAGAGGATGCAGAGGATCAAAACCATGGGTTTTTGCGTATGATGTATACACATTCCATATTCTCTGGTAAGATTGGTTCGTTGATGGCCTCCTGGCCTTAAGAAGGGTGTCTATCACCGAGCTGTCACAACCTAGCTGCCGTAGCTTCCTCCTTTCAACCTCCAAGCCATCAGGCTGAGTCGAGCAGGATTGGGGTGACTGACTGGGCCCTGTGTGAGAAGGTCCCTGGTGATTGGAAGAGTTATCGGAGGACAGGTCATCATCTGAAGTACTATAGGGTACCAGGGTCTTTTGGGCCAGAAAGGGAGAATTGCTATCAGAGTGATTCTTTCTGTTCTTAATCTCAGTAGTAGACGTAAAATTAGAGGTACTGGGGGATACGCATACGCTAGACTGCAATTCCAGGGTGCTGTTAACGCATCTATGTGTTCTGCTTTCTTCTCGTAGAACCGGCTGAGGTATCTTACACATTTCCTGTTGGACTCTGTCGCCATGAGGTCCACTTCTGGTCTCCCCCAGTGTGAGCAGACCTGGTTGAACGCCCTTTGGCTTAACGACCACTCGTTGTTTGATATGGAAGAACGGCTTAGATAGTCCGGAACTATATTCCGAGCTCCCGGTATATGTACTGCTGTGAGGGCTTGTAGATGTTGAACTGCTAACCTGAATATCTTTTCCGTTTCCATTAGTAGTGAAAGACTGCGCGTGCCCCCTTGGTTGCGCACATACGCCACTGCGGTCATGTTGTCCATCTTCAATATCACTGAACCGTCCTTGATCAGATGAAGAAAATGAGAAAGAGCGCAGAAAGCTGCCCTTAGCTCCAATCTGTTCGCCGGCCAAGACCTCATGTAGTGTGGCCACCGACCTTGAGCTATCTGACTCCCACAAGTTGCTCCCCAACCTGTAGTACTGGCATCTGTGGAGATCAATATGGGGGTGTGGAGGACACAGAGGAACGGATTTCCTGAGGTTGGTCTCGGATAGCCACCAATGTAGATCTTTCTTCATTAGGCGGGTTAGTAGTATCGTCTGTGTCAATGTTGTTCCGTCCCATTGTCTCATAAAACCCTGTTGCAAGGCTCTCAGGTGCCAATGAGACCAAGGGATCATGGGTATGGTGGCGGACATTGTCCCCAAAACCCTTAGGCAGTCTCTCGCTTGTACTCGATGGGATAGCTGTATGTGGAGAATTCTTTCCTTTACTAAAGGTATTTTCTCCTCCGGAAGGCATACTGTGTTGAAGTCTGTTTGGAGTCTCACCCCTAGGTATATTAAATCTTTCGTAGGTTCTAGGTGGCTTTTTTGCCGATTTATAAGCCATCCGAATTTTTCCAACGTCTGGATTAGGATTCGTCTGTGTAGCAGAATTAGTTTTTTTTGAATTTGCTAATAGTAGAATGTCGTCGAGATAATGGAATGTACGAATCCCTTGTACCCGGAGTATGGCGATTACTTCCACTAAGACCTTTGTGAAGGTTCTCGGAGCCGTGCATATCCCGAAGGGCAGGCAAACAAATTGATAGTGCTCCTTTCCGACTGCGAAATGCAGATATTTTTGAAAGGATGCCTGAATAGGGACGTGCAAATATGCATCTTCCAAGTCTATGGAAAGTAAATAGTCGTTCTTGTTTACCACCGATATTATTGTGTTCAGTGATTCCATTTTGAACTTTTCTAGCTCTATGAATGAATTCAGATACTTGAGGTCTAGAACGGGTCTCCAGTCGCCCGATTTCTTTTGGATGAAAAATAAGTTAGAATAGAAACCTTTCCTTTGTTGATCTTGAGGGACTGGTATTATGGCCTTCTTGTCCAATAGGCCTTGTAGATATTCTTGCAGTATCTGTTTCTTCTCCTGTGAAGAAGGAATCTTTGTACGTCTGAAGTGATTGACTGGTGGAGTTTCCTTGAACTTCCAGAAATGCCCGCTCGTCACTGTTCTGATGACCCATGGAGAGGTTATGTTTTCTCTCCAGACGTGAGAGAAGAACTGGAGCCTTGCCCCTACTGGACATCTCTGGGAACTGCCACCGTCAAAACGACTTCTTATTGGTTGATGGAGCAGGATTAACCTTTTGTCTAGGTCCTCTATTGAAGCTTGTCTGGCCCGACTGCCAGTTTCTTTTGAAATTTTTCCCCGGTCTATAAGACCTCGCGTTTCTGTATCTTGTGGTCTGTGTTTGACCTTGTTGACCAAAACTTTGCCTGTTCGTTCTCCTATCCTGGGGGATTAACCCCGATTTACCTCCTGTTACTCGACTGATTGCCGCATCCATTTTGTCCCCAAAGAGTGTTTTCCCATCGTACGGTATTTTGCACCAAAGGAGTTTGGATGATGGATCCGCTGACCAGGATCTAAGCCATAGCGCTCTCTTCGCGGTTACTGCAAAAAACATATTTCTGGCTGACGAACGCAGTACGTCTATGGCCGCTTCTCCTACAAAATCACCCGAGATTTTAAGGTCTTCTAGTGCTGAGATCAGGGTTTCCTTGTCTGCATCCTCCTCAATTGCTTGTTCTAGATTTTCGGACCAACTACGTATTGCTTTTCCCACTGACGTCAGTGCGATTGCTGGCTTGCAGATACCCCCCGACATCGTGTAAATTTTCTTTAGATCCAGGTCCAGTTTCCGTTCCAGTGTATCCTTGAAGGATATCGCGTCCTCTAGTGGCAATGTAATATGCTTTGCTAATCGCATAACAGACGCGTCCACCGGAGGAGCATTGTCCAAAGGCTTTGTTGTTTCTTCTGTCAGAGGATATAACTTTGTAATTCTATTTGCCAATGGCAGCCTCTTTTCCAGTTTCTGCCATTCTTCATATATGATCGCCTGTATCTCATCCATCACTGGGAAGGTTGTCTTTTCCTTACATAAGTGCTTATAATAGCTTCGCTTCGATTTCTTTTTTGCATGTTTATCCTCTTCCTCCGCTTCTTCCCATTGAATCGCCTGCCTTACTGCCTTCACAAAAGGCTCCACAAAGGCGAAATCAAAACCTATCTGATATTCCTCCTCCATGCTGGTGGAAGTAGATGGACCCTCCTGATTAAAGTGTGCAGGTTGGGTCAGTTGGGTCGGCATATTTGCAACGAAGTTCTGCAACGATTCCTGCACTGCCTTATGGACCAAGTGTGAAACATCTACGGGGGCTGCCGCCTCTCCACTCCCTAATTCATGGAAGCAGTCTGCACACACTAATTTGTTAGGCATTACTGGCTGCACACAAGCCCAGCAGGTGTCGTATTCTTGATAATATCCCCCAGAGTGGGATATTGAGTCGTCCTTTCGGCTTGACTTAGTTCTGTGGGATCTTTCCCTGGAGGTTGATCTCTTATCATCTTGTCTCCTGGGAGATTTAGAGGCTCTCCTCTTGTCTTGTCTTCCCCACTGTGCAGATACCCCCCGTAACTGTGAACCCCAATCTCCCTACCTGTTAGAGCTGCGTCTGACCGAAGTCTGTGCGGGTAAATGCGGGCGTGATGACCAACAGCAGCCTGACATATTTCCCTTTCCCCGTTTAAATAGACTGACCGGAATTCCGCTCGTTTCCGCATCGGGTCACCCAATGGGGAGCCGTATAGGCGTAGCGTCACGCGTACTTCCGGCCAATGCGTTCCAACACAGGTCGGAATGGGAGGAGCCAGTTAACTCCGGCGATGGCTGCTGGAGCGCACGCCGCGCTGCTGACGAAACGAGACCAAAGGGAGGAAGAGAAAAGGGAGGAAGAGAGGATGCCCGCCCTTTGCCAAGCTATTAGCCCGGTACAAATCCTATTTTTGTTGTCACCTTACCTGGAGCACATTTAGTATTCCATGCAGGCAGGGACAGCGAGAGACCAATCCATAGCACCCCCAAGACCAGCAGAACGGGGTTATCTTGGCTCAACTCCATTGGAGATTGTAAGGCCACGTACAGCAGACAGCAAACTGTACTATAATTACCACACAAAAAGATTTAGTGTGGTCGGTAAGGGGGTTAAAAACAAAAAGTTTATGCAGGAAAACCCCTGCCAGTCCTATGAGGTGAGTGGACGAAGAAAAAAAGACACATAGCTGAGGGATGGTCAAACACTTATAGATAACACGTCCTATGGGGTATTAGGGGCGGGGCTAATACCCGTAGTGCTGCTATGGAGGCTTGGGGAAAGGTAGTTATGTGCAGTGATGAGGTGGGTTAAGTAAACACAACAGGTATTAGGTGTATGCAGTGAGCTTGGTTCACTCAACACTACAGGTAGTTATGTGCAGTGATGAGGTGAGTTAAGTAAACACAACAGGTAGTAGTAGGATGCAGTGAGCTGGGTTCACTCAACACAAAGCTAGGTATATGCAGTGATGAGGTGGGTTAAGTAAACACAACAGGTACTGGGTATATGCAGTACTGGGTAGTACAATGTGCAGCTCCCTGTCACACACACAGGCAGTCAGTCACTGAATGTGCTGGGCTGCTGGCAGTGGCACACACACACTATTAATTAGCAAGGCTGTGCATGCAACAAAAGTGTCAGTTTGACACACAGTAAAAAAAAAAAAAAAAAGTACAGGATGAGCTCTGACAAAAGCTAGGGTGCTATAAAGCATTAACAATCAGCCAAGGAGCAAACTAAGCAGCCAAGAACCTAACTAATCTGTCCCTAGAAGAACAAGTCTGCAGCAGCTGTCCCTTTCCTCTCACTAGCAGGCACACGAGTGAGTGTAATGGCCGCCGGAGGCTGCCTCATATAAGGGGGGGGTGGGGCTCCAGGGCTTAGTGTAGCCTGAATGGCTACAATGTGCCTGCTGACTGTGATGCAGAGGGTCAAAGTTGACCCTCATAGTGCATTATGGGTCGTAAAAGTTCGCCTGGCGCAGGCAAACGCGAACCACCAATGTTCGCCTGGAACCGTTCGCCGGCGAACCGTTCGCTACACCTCTAGTACCAGTTAACATGGTGTTGGAGATGGAAAGAAAACGACAATATAAGAATTGTTGTACTCCCCATTTGATGCACATTTTCTTAATGAGAAGTTTGCGGCTGTCTTTCAGAAACCAATTTCTGGATATTTGGCTCCAAATTTGTAACATTTATTCTTAATACAGAATGAAAATGATCATCTGTGATGCAAGAACGTGAGCCATTTTTTGCCCTTTTCATCACTGAGAAAGTTTGCTCACAGACATAAGTGCTGGCAAAAGTTGTGACTAGAGATGGGACGACGAATCCGGCGAATCCACAAATCCCTCGAATATTAGGAAATATTTGAGATTCGTGGAATCGAATCCCGACGCCATTTTCCGTTCGCCGAATCCGCCGAATCCCGACGCTGCATCGTCGCGCATTCGCCGCTTCACCCGCTCGCAATTGCCCTCCTCCCGCTCCCCGCGCCGCCTCTGCTCGCCTGCCGCATAAATAAGAGGAAGCAGCCTCTCACCTCCAGCGTGGAGCCCGGAGCGGCAGACCTCCTGCAGACTTTCTCATTCCCCTAGTGACCGGCTCTTACTACACGTCATCAGTAAGAGCCGGTCCGGTGGCCACTAGGGGGAACTAGGAAGTGAAGGGAGAAGTCTGCCGCTCCGGGCTCCACGCTGCTGCTGGAGGTGAGAGGCTGCTTCTCCTTATGTATGCAGGGGGACAAGCGGAGGAGGCTGTGGGGGGAGGGAGGAGGCTGCGGGGGGAGGGAGGAGGATATGTGCCACCCATAAGAAGCCCCCATAGCCTGCTATCTATACTGAAGCCCCCATACGAAACCCCCATAGCCTGCTATCTATACTTAAGCCCCCCATAGCCTGCTACCTATACTAAAGCCCCCATAGCCTGCTATCTATACTGAAGCCCCCCATAGCCTGCTACCTATACTAAAGCCCCCATAGCCTGCTACCTATACTAAAGCCCCCATAGCCTGCTACCTATACTAAAGCCCCCATAGCCTGCTAACTATGCTGAAGCCCCCCATACTGAAGCCCCACATAGCCTGCTACCTATACTGACGCCCCCCATAGCCTGCTACCTATACTGAAGCCCCCCATAGCCTGTTACCTATACTGAAGCACCCCCATAGCCTGCTAACTATACTGAAGACCCCCATAGCCTGCTACCTATACTGAAGCCCCCCATAGCCTGCTACCTATACTAAAGCACCCCCATAGCCTGCTACCTATACTGCAGCCCCCCATAGCCTGTTACCTATACTGAAGCCCCCCCCATAGCCTGCTACCTATACTGAAGCCCCCCCATAGCCTGCTACCTATACTGAAGCCCCCCATGGCCTGTTACCTATACTGAAGCACCCCCATAGCCTGCTGCCTATATTGAAGTCCCCTTACCCAGCTACCTATACTGAAGGCCCCTAAACCCTGCTACCTATACTGAAGGCCCCTATACCCTGCTACCTATACTGAAGGCCCCTATACCCTACTACCTATACTGAAGGCCCCTATACCCTGCTACCTATACTGAAGGCCCCTATACCCTGCTACCCAGTGGTGCTCAAATACCCCTTTTTAAAATTCGAGTTTGGTCGAATTCGAATAGTAAATTATTCGAGGTCAGTCAAATATTCGAGTCGAATAATTTTTACTATTCGATTCGACCTCGGACTTCGAGCTCACTATTCAAGTCGGTATTTGAGCTCATTATTCGAGCTGACTATTCGAATTGGCCTTAAATAGCTTCCAACACTTGTTTTGAGGGTGAATGATGCAAGAAACATCTTTTTTTCCAAGTAACAACAGCAAGTGATTATGTGGGGATGTTCCTTTAAAAAAAAAAGGTGAAAAGAGAAGTTGTGTCCAGAATTTTGTTCAGTACTGTATATACTTCTTCTTCTTCTTCTTCTTTATCTTCTATATCTTCTTCTTCTTCTTCTATATCTTCTTCTTCTATATCTTCTTCTTCTATATCTTCTTCTATATCTTCTTCTTCTTCTTCTTCTATATTGTCTTCTTCTTCTTCTTCTTCTTCTTCTTCTTCATCTTCATCTTCTTCTTCTTCTTCTTCTTCTTCTTCTTCTTCTTCTTCTTCTTCTTCATCTTCTTCATCTTCTTCTTCTTCTTCTTCTTCATCTTCTTCATCTTCTTCTTCTTCTTCTTCTTCTTCTTCTTCTTCTTCTTCTTCTTCTTCATCTTCTTCTTCTTCTTCTTCTTCTTCTTCTTCTTCTTCTTCTTCTTCTTCATCTTCTTCTTCTTCTTCTTCTTCTTCTTCTTCTTCTTCTTCTTCTTCTTCTTCTTCTTCTTCTTCTTCTTCTTCTTCTTCTTCTTCTTCTTCTTCTTCTTCTTCTTCTTCTTCTTCTTCTTCTTCTTCTTCTTCTTCTTCATCATCTTCATCATCTTCATCATCATCTTCTTCATCTTCTTCATCTTCTTCATCTTCTTCATCTTCTTCATCTTCTTCTTTATCTTCTTCATCTTCTTCATCTTCTTCTTCATCTTCTTCATCTTCTTCATCTTCTTCTTCATCTTCTTCTTCTATATCGTCTTCTTCTTCACTTATTTCTCTTTTCAATTTTTTTTTTTTAAAGAAATGCAGCTATTTTTGAGCGTAACAAATAGCTGGTGGCGCACGCATGTTCGAAGCGCCATTGTATGTGCTCCCTGGCAGTGGAAACACACAGACAGCAGGAGGTAAATTCAGCAGCAGGAGGAGGAGGATGAGTGTGTGGCAGCAGGCAGTCAATGAGGCAGGCAGCGTGACATAATAGCCCTGGTACCTAGCGGTGATACCAGGGCTGTAAATAAACACAACAGGAGGTCCCAGACAGCGGTCGTGCAGCCCACATCGTGTCCAATACACAACTGGGACAACACAGTTTTCAACCCGGGCACCTCAGAAAAATTAAACTTTTTTTTTTTTTTAATGTTTTTTTGGTTTTGTTTGTACAACCAATTACACAGATATATAGCTATTGTTTGACGTAATAGCTGGTGGCAGAGTGGCAGCAGAATGTAATTCTGTGTACCCTGGCAGTGGGAAACACAGACCGACAGCAGCAGCAGCAGGAGGAATGGAGGAGTAATGTGAGCAGCTATTGTTTGACGTAATAGCTGGTGGCAGAGTGGCAGCAGAAGGTAATTCTGTGTACCCTGGCAGTGGGAAACACAGACAGACAGCAGCAGCAGGAGGAATGGAGGAGTAGTGTGAGTGTGGCAGCAGGCAGGCAGCGTGACATAATAGCCCTGGTACCTAGCGGTGATACCAGGGCTGTAAATAAACACAACAGGAGGTCCCAGACAGCAGTCGTGCAGCCCACATCGTGTCCAATACACAACTGGGACAACACAGTTTTCAACCCGGGCACCTCAGAAACATTAAACCTTTTCTTTTTTTTTAATGGTTTTTTGGTTTTGTTTGTAAAACCAATTACACAGATATATAGCTATTGTTTGACGTAATAGCTGGTGGCAGAGTGGCAGCAGAATGTAATTCTGTGTACCCTGGCAGTGGGAAACACAGACCGACAGCAGCAGCAGCAGCAGCAGCAGGAGGAATGGAGGAGTAATGTGAGCAGCTATTGTTTGACGTAATAGCTGGTGGCAGAGTGGCAGCAGAAGGTAATTCTGTGTACCCTGGCAGTGGGAAACACAGACAGACAGCAGCAGCAGGAGGAATGGAGGAGTAGTGTGAGTGTGGCAGCAGGCAGGCAGCGTGACATAATAGCCCTAGTACCTAGCGGTGATACCAGGGCTGTAAATAAACACAACAGGAGGTCCCAGACAGCGGTCGTGCAGCCCACATCGTGTCCAATACACAACTGGGACAACACAGTTTTCAACCCGGGCACTTCAGAAAAATTGAACCTTTTTTTTTTTTTATGGTTTTTTGGTTTTGTTTGTAAAACCAATTACACAGATATATAGCTATTGTTTGACGTAATAGCTGGTGGCAGAGTGGCAGCAGAAGGTAATTCTGTGTACCCTGGCAGTGGGAAACACAGACCGTCAGCAGCAGCAGCAGCAGCAGGAGGAATGGAGGAGTAATGTGAGCAGCTATTGTTTGACGTAATAGCTGGTGGCAGTGTGGCAGCAGAAGGTAATTCTGTGTACCCTGGCAGTGGGAAACACAGACAGACAGCAGCAGCAGGAGGAATGGAGGAGTAGTGTGAGTGTGGCAGCAGGCAGGCAGCGTGACATAATAGCCCTGGTACCTAGCGGTGATACCAGGGCTGTAAATAAACACAACAGGAGGTCCCATACAGCGGTCATGCAGCCCACATCGTGTCCAATACACAACTGGGACAACACAGTTTTCAACCCGGGCACCTCAGAAAAATTAAACCTTTTTTTTTTTTAATGGTTTTTTGGTTTTGTTTGTAAAACCAATTACACAGATATATAGCTATTGTTTGACGTAATAGCTGGTGGCAGAGTGGCAGCAGAAGGTAAATCTGTGTACCCTGGCAGTGGGAAACACAGACAGACAGCAGAAGGGCAGTACACAGCAGCCCACTGTAGGTGTAAAATGTGTGGCTGCAGGCGACGTAATAGTCAAACTGAACCAGGCTGGCTTAGTGAGCAGGAGCCAGGAGGTGGTAAAGGGTGGTAAGGCACATTAACGATGGTTCTTAGCCAGTTCATATCCCCCTCTCGCCAACAACAGGGGCCAGGAACTCGCCTTCCACCCACGCCTGGTTCATCTTGAGAAACGTCAGTCTGTCCACAGACTTGTGAGACAGACGTGAGCGTTTCTCGGTGACCACGCCACCAGCTGCACTGAAGCAGCGCTCGGACAGCACGCTGGAAGGGGGGCAGGACAGCACTTCCAGGGCGTACTGCGCCAGCTCGCTCCAGATCTCCAGGCGCTTGACCCAATACTCCATGGGATCAACAGGGGCATCGCTGTCAAGCCCGCTGTAGGACCCCATGTAGTCAGCCACCATGCGGGTCAGGCGCTGGCTGTGACCGGAGGAGGATGCTGCTGCATCATGCACCTCCTCTCTAGTCACTGCTGCCGGAGCATCTACAGTCCTGTAGAGCTCGTGGCTGAGAGACAGCAGGTCTGTGGGGCGCTTGCTGCTGGATGCAGGCACCTGCTGCTGCCTCTGTGCTGGCTGCTGGACAGTGGGGGTGGAAGGCTGGGGGAAGGCTTCCTCCAAGCGCTCAACAAGGGCCTGCTGCAAGCTCCTTATTTGTTGTGCTGGGTCTCCTCCTGCAGGCGGCAGGAACTGGCTCAACTTCCCCTTGAGGCGTGGGTCCAACATCATGCTGATCCAGATGTCCTCCCTCTGCTTCATCTGGATCACCCTGGGGTCCTTGCGCAGGCACGCCAGCATGTGCGCTGCCATTGGGAAGAGGCGGGCCACGTGTGCTGGCACATCGACGGCAGTGCTGTCCTCCTCATCCTCCTCCTCTGCCGCCTCATCCTCTCTCCACCCCCGCACCAACTCAGCTGCGCTGTGCTGATCCCCCTCATCAGCAGCAAGGTCAGGGACCTCCACCAAGTCCTCCTCCTCCTCCCCCTCAGAGGTGGACTGTGCAGCTGCTTGCCGCTCCTGCTGGTCCAAGGCTGCCGCTCCCTGTTCCAGCAAAGCATCGAGTGCCCTGTTCAGCAGACAAACCAGGGGCACCCACTCGCAGACCATAGCATGGTCCCTGCTCACCATGTTAGTGGCCTGCAGAAAGGGAGCCAGCACTAAGCACACCTGCTGCATGTGCCTCCAGTCATCATTGGGGATGATGGACGGGATGTTGCTGGTCTTGTCCCTTCTCTGAGCGGCGGAAACAGTGGCCAGGGCAAGGTACTGGTTGACAGCGTACTTCTGTTCAACCAGACGCTCCAACATCGCCAGGGTGGAGTTCCAGCGAGTCGGAACGTCAAGGATCAGCCGATGGCGTGGCAGCTCCAGCTCCTTTTGCACGTCTTCCAGGCTCGCACAGGCTGCAGCCGAGCGCCGGAAGTGACGCACAACGTTCCTTGCCGTTTCCAGCAGTTCGCCCATCCCCTGGTAGGTGCGCAAGAACTTTTGCACCACCAGGTTCAGCACGTGGGCAAGACAGGGGATGTGGGTCAGGTTTCCCCTGTCTATTGCGGCAACCAGATTGGCCCCATTGTCGGCCACCACCTCTCCGACTCTGAGGCCTCTGGGGGTCAGCCAAATCCTCTCCTGCTCCTGGAGTTTGGCCAACACATGGGTTGCCGTCAGCTTGGTCTTCCCAAGGCTGACCAAGTGCAGCAGCGCTTGGCAGTGGCGGGCCTTCACGCTGCTGCTGAGGCGGGGGGTTTGGCCAGGTGTGCCGGAGGATGGCAGAGGATCGGAGGAACCTGCTGCAGTTCCCCTGACCCTGCGGGGGGGCACCACCCACTGTGTTGCTGCTGCTGTGCCCGCTGCTGCTCTCCCATCCTCACCCCCTTCCACCAAGCTGACCCAGTGGACAGTGAAAGACAGGTAGCGGCCTGTCCCGAAGCGGCTGCTCCAGGAGTCCATGGTGACGTGGACCCTTTCACCAACCGCGTGCTCCAGCCCTCGCTCCACATTGGCCATCACAAAGCGGTGCAGTGCAGGAATGGCCTTGTGGGCGAAGAAGTGTCTGCTGGGGAGCTGCCAGTCTGGGGCTGCACAAGCAAGCAGCGCACGCATGTCGCTCCCCTCCTGCACAAGCGTGTACGGCAGGAGTTGGAAGCACATGGCCCGTGCCAGCAAGCCGTTCAGCTGCCGCACGCGACGGCTGCTGGGAGGCAGAGCCCTAACCACCCCCTGGAAGGACTCGCTCAAAAGGCTCTGGCGTGGCCTTTTGCTGGCACGGGAATCAGCAGACACAGCAGAGGAGGCCACTGAGGACTGGCTGCCAGAACAGGCCTCAGTGTCGGCGGCAGGAGTTGCAGAGGGGGGAGGAGCAGTGCATTTCCGCACTCCTGCTGGTGCTGCTGGAGGAGCAGGAGGGCGGGTGGCTGCTGTTGCTGCTGCTGCTGAAGGCTGTGCCGTGATGGGTGTGGTGCCACTGCCAGCACCAGATGCCTTCAGCCTCTGGAACTCCTCATGCTGGTGGAAATGTTTCGCAGCAAGGTGGTTGATGAGCGAGCTGGTGCTGAACTTTAAGGGGTCTGCACCTCTGCTCAACTTCCGCTGACAGTGGTTGCAAGTGGTGTACTTGCTGTACACAGTGGGCATGGTGAAAAAGCGCCAGATTGGTGACAAAAACAACCCCCTACGGCATGGAACCGCTGCTGCCTGTCTCCCTGTGGTGGTTGGGGGGGGGGGGGGCTTGGGTGCGGCTGGTGGTGGTACTGGCAGATGCTGCTGCTGCTGCTGCTGCTGAGCCTGAGACACCAGCAGGCTGTGGGACCTGCCTACTGCTGCCAATGCTTGCAATGATGCGCCTCCTTGCAAGGCCCACAAGCGCATCCTCCTCCTCCTCCTCAGAGCTGCTGATGACGACATCCCCTGGAGCTGGTGGCACCCAGTCTCTGTCTGTCACTGTGTCATCATCATCCTCCCCCTCCTGAAACATGTCCTGCTGGGATGATGACCCCCCAAACTCCTCTCCTGATGCATGGATGGGCTGCTTGACTGTCGCCACAGTCTTGCTGTCCAATCCCTCATCCCCCAAAGTGCCCATCAGCATCTCCTCCTCCAAATCGCCAACAACAGCAGACAATACCCTGATGGTGCCTGGGGTAAAAATACTGCTGAGTGACAGGTTGCCAACTTGTGACGGTGAACTGGCCTCCTCCCCAGGCCCTGCTGGGCGGATGCTGCGAACAGGGGTGGTGGTGGTGGTGGTGAGGGTGGAGGCCTCGGATGCAGAGCTGATGGCGGGCTGCTCATCCTCTGTCATCAGTTGCACCACAGTGTCTGCATTCTTTTCCTCAATGGGACGTTTCCGACCCGGCTGGAGGAAAATCGGAGCAGGTGCTACACGCTGCTGCTGCTGCTGTGTCTCTGCAGCGTGAGTTGCAGATGCTCCTGCTGGGCGGCGCCCAAGAAGTCCACGGCCAGTAGCTATGGGAGGAATGTTAGCCACTGACGCTGCTGCTGCTGCTGCGGAACTGTGCATGGTGGCGCGGCCGCGCCCGCGGCTTGCCACAATGCTGCTCCCTCTCCTCCTGATTCCCTTGCTGCCCTTCCCTTGCCCAAACCGCGCTGGCTGCCACTTCCAGACATCTTCGATGTTTTGGCCGTAAACACAAAAGTTTTTGAAAAGGGCGGATAAAAAGTGGGGTACTTTAATGGAGTGGGTGAGGTGACTGAGTGAGTGTCCCGACTCCCTAGTACAGTAAGTAAGTAGTAACAGTCAGGAAGTACAACTAGCAGTTACAATAATCAGTAGTAATCACAAGGCAATAGAGTGTGTGTACACTACAGACAATGAGTGCACGCACGCGCAAACATGCGCAGGAGCTGGCCTATGAACAGAGAGTGAGTGAGTGTCCCTAGTACAGTAAGTAAGTAGTAACAGTCAGGAAGTACAACTAGCAGTTACAATAATCAGTAGTAATCACAAGGAAATAGAGTGTGTGTACACTACAGACAGTGAGTGCACGCACGCGCAAACACGCGCAGGAGCTGGCCTATGAACAGAGAGTGAGTGAGTGTCCCTAGTACAGTAAGTAAGTAGTAACAGTCAGGAAGTACAACTAGAAGTTACAATAATCAGTAGTAATCACAAGGAAATAGTGTGTGTACACTACAGACAGTGAGTGCACGCACGCGCACACACGTGCAGGAGCTAGCCTATGAACAGTGACTGAGTGAGTGTCCCTACTACAGTAAGTAAGTAGTAACTCGAATAGTGAATGGGCTATTCGCGTTTACTCGAATAGCCCATTCGAATAGCTGCAGCTATTTGGAGCTCGAATACCGAGCTCGAATAGCTGAAAAAGAGCTTGAATATTCGAGCTACTCGAATATTCGAGCTCTGCTGAGCACCACTGCTGCTACCTATACTGAAGGCCCCTATACCCTGCTACCTATACTGAAGCCCCCTATGCTCTGCTACCTATACTAAAGGCCCCTATACCCTGCTGCCTATACTAAAGGCCCCTATACCCTGCTGCCTATACTGAAGGCCCCTATACCCTGCTACCTATACTGAAGGCCCCTATACCCTGCTGCCTATACTGAAGACCCCTATACCCTGCTGCCTATACTGAAGGCCACTATACCCGGCTGCCTATACTGAAGGCCACTATACCCTGCTGCCTATACTGAAGGCCACTATACCCTGCAACCTATACTGAAGGCCCCTATACCTTGCTACCTATACTGAAGGTCCCTATACCTTGCAACCTATAGTGAAGGCCCCTATACCTTGCTAGCTATACTGAAGACACCTTTACCTAGCTACCTATAGTGCGGGCAACTATACCACGGATCGCACAATTCTTATGTGCAGGATTTGTTAGATTTGGGATTCGAAAGGTTCGAGATATTCAAGAACCTTTTTAGATTCGGATCCGGATTCGGATTCGAAGAAATTGTGGATTCGTCCCATCCCTAGTTGTGACCATTTTCAGGCCATGTTTCCGCAAATTTGGAAAGTCCTGCAGTGGGAGTTCCGCATTGAATTCAGGCTGCTGAGGAGGAACAGAGGCCTAATTATTCACACGTGGCCTGTAGTGTGCTGGCTGAGGAGGCTGTCAGCTCTGCTGAGGAGGAATGGAGGCCTAATTACCCGCGGCCTGTAGTGTGCTGGCTGAGGAGGCTGTCAGCTCTGCTGAGGAGGAACAGAGGCCTAATTATCTGCGGCCTGTAGTGTGCTGGCTGAGGGAGCTGTCAGCTCTGTGTGGGGCTGAGGGGGCTGTCACAGCGTGTGCCCCGGTGTCTGCCCGCGGTGTCCTGCGGAAGGGGAGAGGATCGGGTGGTATTGCGTCTCGCGCATACACCAGCGTGTGCTCCGTATTCAGCCCCGGGTAGTGCTGCGATAGTTAGAAAGCCTCGCTTATTGGTTACTGCAGGAATCTTTCTCCAGTAGGAATCAGCCTAATTCCTATTGGAGGAAGGTTCCTGTAGTAACCAATGAGCGAGGCTTTCTAACTATCCCAGCGCTACCCGGGGCTGAATACGGAGCACACGCTGGTGTATGCACGGGACACAATACCTGCTGATACTACGCAATACCACCCGATCCTCTCCCCCTCCGCAGGACACCACGGGCAGACACCGCGCGGGCCACAGAAACTGGCTTCGTGGGCCACAAATGGCCCACGGGCCGTAGGTTGGGCACACCTGTGCTAAAGTGTATGTGCAAGACACTCCTAGAAATGGAATGAAGCAGCGTGATAAAAGTGCTCAAGTGCATGAAAGATAACAGCATTGAAAGTAGTGCAATAGGCCCCAAGGATTAGGGGATAAACATCACAACGTATGGAGAAAAATAGTGCGTCAGAGGTTAAGTGTGTATGGTCCGCCGGACCAAGCAACAAGGTGCACCAAAGTATGGAGGGGGGAGTCAGCCGCGAGGAGGGCAGCCCAACCTCTCCCTCCCTCCCTTCCTCTCCGGGCCACCCTGCGTGCTCCCCCCTCCGAGTGTGACTGCGGAAGCTCTGTGTACAGAGCGCAACTCACCTCCCTGGTTCCAATCGCCGCCGGTCTCCTCTTCCGTCTTCTCCTCACAGCTGCTGATACACACGCTGCTTCCGGCTAAACAGGAAGCAGCGTGTGTATCAGCGGCTATGAAGAGAAGAGGAGACCGGCAGCGATTGGAACTAGGGAGGTGAGGTGCGCTCTGTACACAGCGCTTCCGCAGTCACACTCGGAGGGGGGAGCACGCAGGGTGGCCCGGAGAGGAAGGGAGGGAGAAGTCGGGCTGCCCTCCCCGCGGCTGACTACCCCCTCTATTACAGCACCCACACTCCGTCAGCGCCCAGGGCACCCGCACGGGCCGCACGGCCCTAGAAACGGGCCTGACTGGTGCAATGAGTAGAATCGGACGAAGAAAATTGGAAAATCACTAAAAACTGTGACAACTGTAAAATGTGTTTTGTTTGGTGTATTTATAACTGAAATCTAGGTTTTACCCACAGTCCCGCATTGACAGAAGAACGTCTGATGTGATGCCAATGCTGCCAGGCACAGGAGATCAGTAGATTGAATGGAGCCTCCCTATGTCTACTCTTCTCTCCATTGCCCTTACTTCACAATGAAGACGATGAAGCTTAAACTCCTCTCACACTGTGAAGGTCTTTGTCTGCTCCAGTGCCTGCACAACACCATTTTGGTGGTAAGTAGCTGCCTGATTCAGGCTGGGAACACACTAGGCAGTGTGGGAAACATAGCGTTTTGCTGCATATGCGTTTTAGTGCCTTTTACGTGCGTGTTCTGTGCATTTGCATTTTGCGTTTTTTCCTGCACATGTGTTTTTCTTGCATTTTGTGTGCGTTTCAATGTTTTTGCATATATAAATTACATATGCGTTTTACATGCATTTTATAATGCGTTTTATGCAAATCACTAGGAAGTGAACAGGAAGCGAAAATACATCATCAAACTTGAAAAAAAAAACACACATATAAAACGCACTAAAACGCAATACCTCTGAGTCACCAATGAATTTCATTATGTGCGTTTTTGAAAAATATGCAACAAAACCAGCGTTTTTAAAAACACACATTGCAGAACGCAAGTATATGCGTTTTTTCATGCGGCCCATTGACTTGCATTATGTGCGTTTACCGTAACGCTATCGTTTCTGCCTAGTGTGTTCCCTACCTCAAACTACAGGGATAATTATTCAAGTTCATAAACAATAATTTCACTACATCTGAGCTGCAGTTACATGGACTTTTGCTTCCATATCTATACTGCTCAGTCTGGATCAGTGTGTGCTTTATGGCTTAATCTCTAGGCACATAGGCAGTGTTGTTATATGCTTGGACTTTATACCAGGAGGTGTTGAGTAAGCCTGATAAGTGACAGCTGCCGGACAACCAGTTTAACCCCATTGCGGCCACTGGCTACAGGACACACACACAATTTGGTTGTGCAATTTGGCTGGGAGTTGAGGATACCCGACTATCTCTCCACATCAATTCCTTTTTAACATCCATATCGTGCAATTGCTGGATCTTCCTTTAGCCTTACATATGTCAGGCTAGACTTTTGGTTTTGTTTTTTGGCTGCGCAGCTCTGTGATTAGTCCATGTGCACATGGTCTGTAGATTATTCATTTAGGCTTAGTGAATAGAGGGTTTCGGGGTTGGTGGGTTTGGGGGCGGTGGGGGATTTGGAGGACATCTGTTGTCATATATGTTTTTATGAATATTTTCATGCAAGTGTTTAATAAAGTTTTGTATTTTTATAAGAAATGTATATTTGTATTCAATCAGGCCATACCCCTTCCATAGTTTATCTCAAAAGGTTTTTTTTCTTATAAATAATAAACATATTGTAGGTGAGCTATAAAATAAAATCACTATTAATTTGTACATCATCAAAATGCACAAGGCGCCTCCAAAAAATTCCCACACACAACATCAGGGTTATGTAGACCAAACAATGGTGTTCTATTGGTTGCAGAGCTTTGAAAAAATGACTTACATATAGGTAGCCCTTGGTCAACTGAGAGAGGGACTGTAGGCTTGTCCTCGTCCCCTTCCCCCTGCAAATTTCCTCTTCCCCTTGCCAGGATGTCCAGGAGCAAACCCAGGATTTTGAAGGGGGGGGGGGGTTTCAGGGCAGTTTCTAGGCTAAAATACACCCACGACGAGGGTTAAATTTGCGCCCCCCCCCCCCACGGAGCCAGGTATACATGTCCGCTGTGTAGGTTAGCCAGGTCTAGTTGCACCCAGTATAGGTAGCCAGCTATAGGTCCCTCCAGTATAGGTAGCTAGGCATAGTATAGGTAGCCAGGCATAGGTGCCCGAGTATAGTTGCCCCCAGTATAGGTTAGCCAGGTAGGTGTCTCCAGTATAGGTAGCCGGTATAGTTGCCCCCAGTATAGGTTAGATAGGCAGGTGCCCCCGGTATAGATTAGATAGGTAGGTGCCCCCAGTACAGCTAGGTGGGTGCCTCTAATATAGGGGGTCAGAATAGTTGCCCCCAGCCTAGGTTAGTTAGGTAGGTGCCTCCAATATAGGTAGCCAGTATAGTTGCCATCTGTAATGAGGCAACAGCAGGCTGAACGCGGAGGATTGTCCGCATCAGCAGCACGACCGCCCACATGGTCACATGTGGAACGCGGAGAAACGTCCACGTCCGCAGCGGCAGCACGATCCACCACTCAGTCGCAGACCTCTTGGCATACTCCATGCCGAGGCTGCACTCCAGGAACACCTTCACAGGCCTCATGGCATGCTGCTCGCCGAGGCACCTCTCATGACAGTCTGGACCCCGTAGGGGCCACGCGCGTGTGCAATAGAGCCTTTTATACTCTTAGGAGAGTCAGCTGACCAGCTGGTCAGCTGACCTCAGCAAGGTCCTTGAGCCATGTTGTGATTGGTTGAATGGCTGGCGGGCTATTTGAGTCCAGCACAGTATAAAAGCAGGCATTCTGTCAGTTGCAAGTTGTCTGCAGTCAGCGAATACTTGTGTGTTAGCACTCAGACCCTAGTCAGATCCGAAAGTGTGCTAGAACCAGCTGGATCTGGGGATCCACACTTAGCCAGATTCTGTTGATAGCTTAAAGTACTAATTGCATTGTACTGTATATTGTGTATGACCTTTTGCCTGTTACCTGTTTATTCTCTTGTCTCCTGATTTTGTACTTCGCCAGCCCGTACCGTTACCGACTATTGGCTTGGCTTCTGACTACTCTTGTGTTTCTCGATTCTGTACCTCTGCCCATCTGATTTTCCGTTACTGACCTTGGCTTGACCTCTGATCTTGATTTCTGTCTGTCGATTCGGTACTTCCTTGCCAGTTCTGATACAGAACCGTTTTCCGTTTGACTTCGCCCCCTTTAGTGGTTCGTGCACTAAAGGGTTAACTCTGCTGAATTCTCCTTGCGGGGAACTCAGTGATTCCTCAGCATATCATTGCTGTTGAGGAGCGCGATTCTGCGTTCTTATCCTAGTCGCAGAATCGCACACATTGCCCTTCCTTCCAGAGGTCACCACCCCTCTGAGTTAACGTCAGTGTGGTGGGTTTTCCACAAGTTATATCATCTGTACCTTGTTTTTTCCAGAGTACGTATAAATATTTGTATTATTGGTGATTCCGCAGATCACCATATAATCAAATATATCTGTATTACTGGTGATACTGCGGATTACCAATAATCAGAAAATTCTGAGTGTGTACACCAAAACACCACATCATAACACCCCCGGTATAAGCTAGGTAGGTAGGTGCCCCCAATACAGGTTAGATAGGTAGGGGCCCTCCAGTATAGGTTAGATTAGGTAGGTGCCCCCCAGTGTGGTTAGATTAGGTAGGTGCCCCCCAGTATAGGTTAGATTAGGTAGGTGCCCCCAGTATAGGTTAGATTAGGTGGGTGCCCCCCCAGTATAGGTTAGATTAGGTGGGTGCCCCCCAGTATAGGTTAGATTAGGTGGGTGCCCCGCAATATAGGTTAGATTAGGTAGGTGCCCCCCAGTATAGGTTAGATTAGGTAGGTGCCCCCCAGTGTGGTTAGATTAGGTAGGTGTCCCCCCAGTGTGGTTAGATTAGGTAGGTGCCCCCCAGTATAGGTTAGATTAGGTAGGTCCCCCCCAGTATAGGTTAGATTAGGTAGGTGCCCCCAGTATAGGTTAGATAGGTAGGTGCCCCCCCATAATGGAGGGGGGAGCCACAGCCGCGGGGAGGGCAGCCCGACCTCTCCCTCCCTCTCTGCGGGCCGCCCTCCGTGCTCCCCCCTCCGAATGTAACTGCAGGGAAGCGCTGTGTAGGGAGGGCAACTCACCTCCCTGGTTCCAATCGCCGCCGGTCTCCTCTTCTGTCTTCTCCTCATAGCCGCTGACACACACGCTGCTTCCGGGTAAACAGGAAGCAGCGTTTGTATGAGCGGCTATGAGGAGAAGAGGAGACAGGCGGCGATTGGGCGCGGTAATGATGGGTTATGGGCAGGGCCAAATGTTCATTAACTTAGCAGCAGTTAGTAATTCACTGACAGTGGACATCAACAGGAAACTTTATATGAAGCTCCCTCTCCTAATAAAAAAGGATATCCTACTTACTATACATATAGCAGAGATTAGATTGTAAGATCCTCTGAGGACAGTCAGTGACTTGACTATGTACTCTGTAAAGTGCTGCAGAAGATGTTAGTGCTATATACATACATAATAGTAATATGGTAGGACATTAGACTATGACTATGGTAGGATTAGATTGTGAACTCATCTGAAGACAGTCAGTGAAATTACTATGTACTCTGTAAAGTGCTGTAGAAGATGTCAGTGCTTAACAATATTGTCCGATAATGGTGCTTGCTTGATCAATCCGGATCAATGGCCTCTGGTCTGTCTGCGGCTGGACACTTAAGGTGGGTGGGCTAAACAATTGCCAGGGAGGGTTGGTTGGTATAGGCTAAACAAATGCCAGGGAGGGTGGGTCCGTGGGATAAACAAATGCCAGGGAGGGTGGGTGGTTATCAAATGCCAGGGAGGGAGGGTGGGCTAATAGGTAGGTAGCCTGGTGGGAGGGAGGTTGGGTGGGCTAATAGGTAAGTAGCCTGGTGGGAGGGTTAGTGGGCTTTTAGGTAGGTAGCCTGGTGGGAGGGCTAATAGGTAGGTAGCCAGGTGGGAGGGAGGGACGGTTGGGCTAATAGGTAGGTAGCCTGGTGGGAGGGAGGGTGGGTGGGCTAATGGGTAGGTAGCCTGGTGGGAAGGAGGGTGGTGGGCTAATGGGTAGGTAGCCTGGTGGGCTAATAGGTAGGTAGCCTGGTGGGAGGGATGGTAGGTGGGCTTATAGGTAGGTAGCCTGGTGGGTGGGCTAATAGGTAGGTAGCCTGATGGGAGGGTGGGCTAATAGGCAAGTAACCTGGTGGGAGGGTAGGTAGGTAGCCTGGTGGGTGGGCTAACAGGTAGGTACTGATGGGATAATAGGTAGGTAGCCTGGTAGGTGGGTAGGTAGCCTGGTGGGAGGGGTTGGTAGGTAGGTAGGTAGGTTGCCTGGTGGGAGTGGTGGGTGGGTAGGTAGCCTGGTGGGTGGGGTGGATAGGTGGGTAGGTAGCCTGGTGGGAGGGGTGAGTGAGTGGGTAGGTAGCCTGGTGGGAGGGGTGGGTAGCCTGGTGGGAGGGGTGGGTAGGTAGGTAGCCTGGTGGGTGGGTAGGTAGGTAGGTAGCCTGGTGGATGGGCTAATAGGTAGGTACTGGTGGGATAATAGGTAGGTAGCCTGGTGGGAGGGGTGGGTAGGTAGGTTGCATGGTGTGAGTGGTGGGTGGGTAGGTAGCCTGGTGGGTGGGGTGGATAGGTTGGTAGGTAGCCTGGTGGGAGGGGTGGGTGAGTGGGTAGGTAGCCTGGTGGGAGGGGTGGGTGGGTGAGTGGGTAGGTAGCCTGGTGGGAGGGGTGGGTAGCCTGGTGGGAGGGGTGGGTAGGTAGGTAGCCTGGTGGGTGGGTGGCTATGTAGCCTGCTGGGAGGGGTGGGTGCATGGGTAGCTGGTGGGCTAATAGGTAGCTAGCATGGTGGGGGGCCCAACTCCAATCCTCCCTCCCTCACCTCGGGGGGCTCCCCTCCCGGTACGCGTGGTGGAAGAGCAGCAGTCGGCAAATATAGGAAGGCTCCGGCGGTTCCAGCAGGCGCTAGAGGTTCAGCCACCTGGTCCACACTGTCTCCTCTCCTCTGTATGCCGCTCACTACTTCCTGCTCCTGGTTTAGTGCGAGCGACATACAGAGGAGAGGAGACAATGTAGACCAGGCGGCTGAACCTCTAGCGTCTGCTGGAACCGTCGGAGCCTCCCTATATCTGTCGCTCTTCCGCCGCATGAGGGGGGGCCCCGAGGTGAGGGGGGATAGGAGTCGGGGCCCCCAAGGAAAATAAAAAAATAATAATAAAAATTTTAAAAAACAGCAATACTTAATGGGCCCCGCCGTATGTCCGCCCCTGACGGCAGCCCCACTTCAGGTCTCGGTGCAGGAGGGGTTCCAGACACCCAGAACACCCCCTTCCGTGCGCCAGTGCTGTTCACCTGTATGCAACCTGTAGGCCAAGGATGGTAAAAGGTCTCCAGGATGCCAGGAGACCTTTTACCATTCGCCAGGAAGAAAAAGGTCTCCTCTCCTGGAGACCTTTTACCATCCTTGACCTCCAGGTGTCGCAGTGTTGGACACATACAGGCAGACATCATTGCCCGTCACTCCCCATGTGCCTCCCCTTGATCTCCGCATTTAAAATGACGTGGAGCATGGGGGGGGGGGGCATGTCGGGGGACGGCACGGCTTGCCGTGAGCCTGCTCCGATGATGCTGGTTTATTTACCAATGAAACTGGTTGGCACCCATGGGCTCATGAACCCATAAGGCCTGGCATCTCTGAGGGAACCTCGAACACCACTTGGGATCAGTCTGGATGGATGATTATCACCTTTGATCTATATGTACAGTCACTACTATACCAAGCACTGAGGGTTCAAAAGACATTTCTATTTGCACGGATTTGACTGCTTTTGATGACTGGATGTCTTTATTGTTGGAACTGTTATCTATTAAGCGACAAGCATCACGTGACTTTACTTGGAGGCTGCATAAGGGTGTATTCCCTGGCGGACTGTACATTTCCATGCATTAAAACTCTATGGGCTCGATTTACAAAGTGGTGATAACCCAGTTAAAGACTTTAGGGGCTTGATTCACAAAGCGGTGCTAACCTACTTAGCATGTCTAAAGTCTTTAGACGTGCTAACCAGGGTTCTAAGTAGGTTAGCACCAGATTTCTCAATCAGATCGTGTGCTAACTGTGCGTGCGCAAAACTTTACGCGCGCAAAGTCCTATGCGCGCTAAGTCCCATAGACTTTAATGGGCACTTCGCGCTGAGTTTTACGCGCATAAAGTTTTGCGCGCATAAAGTTTTACGCGCAAAAAGCTTGTTTAGACGTGCTAAGGCGGTTTTCACAGGCGTGCTAACAGTTAGCACCGCTTTGTGAATCAAGCCCTAGGTGTGATAACCATTTTATCATGCCTAAACTCAGTTTAGGCATGCTAAGTTTAGGCATGCTAAGTTTAGATAAGTTTAGATCACGCGCAAAGTCCCGCACGCAAAGCAGCGCCATTAAACTCTATGCAAAGTGCACCAGACTTTGCTAGCGCAAAACTTTTGATCAGCTGTGCACTGCAGTGCTAACCCAGTTGGTGCTTAAACTTATCACACCTAAACTTATCATGCCTAAACTTATCACACCTAAACTTATCACACCTAAACTTACCATGCCTAAACTGAGTTTAGGCATGATAAAGGGCTTTTCACCAGCGTGCTAACTGTTAGCACCGCTTTGTGAATCAGGCCCAATGAGAGCTGGGACATTGCATAAGGGTTGATTCCTGGTGATTCTCCATATCCATACAATCAGGGCTGGATTTACAGCTCAGGAGGCTATAGGCACAGAAGTTCTGGTGCCCTAAACTCCGCCCCTCAGCACAGGCCACACACCCCAAGTCCCGCCCCATTTTCTTATACTAATAACTTTGTGTATACTAATAATACAAAAATTGTGATAGTTCTAATCACAGGGGGTAATTAAGGCTGCTTACACACAGGGATGTGTGTAGAGCAGCCTGTAACGCTCCCCCAACGCACAGCAATGTAACACAAGTGGTCTGTTCACACATCCCACGTTGAGTTACATGTAACGCTGCACGTTGTAGTGAAAGTGCAGCATGGTACGGCGTTAGAGTGGCTATAGCCGCGTTAGACTGTTTGCACATGCTCAGTGGGGGCGGAGAGGAGGCGGGGAGAGCCAGCTACAGTAGCCGCGCACATGGCTACTTAATATTCACTGCACTGGCGGCCGCTGATTGGCCGGCGGGACCACGTGATGCGGAGTGTCCCGCCGCATCACGTGGTCCCGCCGGCCAATCAGCGCCACTCTGAGAGACCTTATACGGATAGAGCTGCCTAACGCGGCTCACTACCGCCCTCTCCCGCACCTCCATACGTTGTGTTAGGTGCACGTTATGCGTCCTTAACGTGGCACCTAACGCAACGTCTTGGTGTGCAAGTAGCCTAAAAGTAGATTTTAGTGATAGTGCCAGGGTGGTAGTGATCAGCTGATTCCACTGGTAGATAGGCAGTGATCGGTTCATTCTAGTGGAAGGCAGAAAGTGACCGTTAGATTCTAGTGCTAAGCAGATAGTAGTTAGGAAGGCAGCAGGTAACAGATGACAATAAATAGTGGGTGATCAAGTAGTTGGTGGTGGTAAGTGGGATTAAAATAAAAGTTTAACCCCCAGTCACTATGCGGGGAAATGAAAGGGGGGGGGGTTGTTGCCTCCCCCCCCCTCCAAACAGCAGAGCAGCAGAACACAAATACTACTCTGGTCTCCTCTTCACTGCAGTCATTCAGCATGCAGCAATGTTCTTACATAGGCTCCCAATTACATGCATCTGGGATCCTCATAGAGGAACGCTGCTGCACACTGAATCCCGGCTTTGAAAAAAAGGCAAGTGGAGGTATTTATGCCCTGTTATTTGGATGGAGGAGAGAGGTGGGCTCCCTTAGTAGGCACCTCTGCACAAAAGATCGTCCCAATGCCAGAAACAGTAAAAAAGGGCGCAGGTGGCTAGTGGACAAATCGGGCGCCGCCATTCACTCCCATAATAAATATAGTTTACTGGGCGCCGAACAGGAAAAAAGGGCGCTTGAGAATAATAACGTTCCCAACGGCGCCCGAAGATTTTTAATGTTTTATAACTGCTTGTGATGATTTACGTTTCCTATTTCAATAAAACATTATTTTAAATGTTATCCCTTGCTGTTTGTAAAACATTATTATTCACAAAATAAAGCGATCAGTACGTAAAGTAAATTGTAATATATTTTATCCCTTACTGTTTCTAAAACATTATTCTACACACAATACAATGATCACTAAGGAGGGTCTTAGGTTTAGGCACCAACAGGGGGGTCTTAGGTTTAGGCACCACCAGGGGGGTCTTAGGTTTAGGCACCACCAGGGGGGTCTTAGGTTTAGGCACCACCAGGGGGGTCTTAGGTTTAGGCACCAACACGGGGGTCTTAGGTTTAGGCACCACCAGGGGGGTCTTAGGTTTAGGCACCAACAGGGGGGTCTTAGGTTTAGGCACCATCAGGGGGGTCTTAGGTTTAGGCACCAACACGGGGGTCTAGGGGTTAGGGGTAGGTACAGGGAAGGTTATTACTAATTTTTTTTTAAACGTTATTATACATTTCACTTTTTAACCTTCTTAGCGGTAGCCCCGTGCTGGACACGGGGTAAGCCGCCGGAGGGTGCCGCTCAGGCCCTGCTGGGCCGATTTACATAATTTTTTTTTTGCTGGACGCAGCTAGCACTTTGCTAGCTGCGCCAGCCCCCCGATCGCCGCTGCCGCGTCCGAACGCCGCTATCCGGTGCGGCGCGCGGCCCCCCCCAGACCCCGTGCGCTGCCTGGCCAATCAGTGCCAGGCAGCGCCGAGGGGTGGCCCAGGACTCCCAATGACGTCCCGACATCAGTGACATCGGTGACGTCATCCCGCCCCGTCGCCATGGCGACGGGGGAAGCCCTTTCAGGAAATCCCGTTTGAACGGGATTTCCTGATCGGAGATCGCCGAAGGCGATCAAAGCGGGCGGGGGGATGCCGCTGAGCAGCGGCTATCATGTAGCGAGCCCTCGGCTCGCTACATGATTTAAAAAAAATAAAATAAATAAACTGCTGCGCTTCCCCCTGGCGGTATTTTTCATACCGCCAAGGGGGTTAAACGGAAGATTAACGTTTTCATAATTGCCGATTTCATGTACATTATTTAATGATTTATAACTTTATAAAACATTATTTTTAAACGAAATATAGTACAATATATTTTTAAACGTTATATATGCTTATCGTTTAAAACCCTGCGCCCTTTTTTCCCAGCGCCCCTTTTTAACGTACGCCCCAATGCCTGTCACCGACGCAAATAAATAGGCAAACGCTGGCCAGCCTGCCCACGTGCGTCTCTCACCAGTGGCGGGCGGACACAGCCAGCAGTGGGCCCCTGTGCAAAATATCAATTGTGGGCCCCCCTGACCTGCGGCAAAAAATGGGCGTGGCAATGACCGGATAAGGGCGGAGCTAACTGTAATTTAAAGTGATCCCGGGGTGAGAGTGATATGGAGGCTGCCATATTTATTTCCTTTTAAACAATACTAGTTGCCTGGCGGCCCTGCTGATCTATTTGGCTGCAGTAATAAACTGAATTACACCAACAACAAGCATGCAGCTAATCTTCTCAGTTCTGACAATATTGTCAGAAACCCCTGACCTGCTGCATGCTTGTTCAGGGTCTATGGTTGAAAGAATAAGAGGAAGAGGACCAGCACAGCAGCCAGGCAACTGATATTGCTTAAAAGGAGAGAAATATGGCAGCCTCAATATTATTCTCACCTCGGGTTCCCTTGAAAAGTGCAACGCAAAGACAGTGGGCCCAAGTTTTGGTGACCCTTTCCCCAGAAAATTCACATAATTGTGCAGGTTTTCTCAAGAAAATACCGGGTCTATTAAAAATGGCGCCAGATACCGTTTTTAAAAAATGGCGCCCCATAGAAATGCATTATTCAACGATATTTCTCGTTTTACAGTGTTAAAAAATGGCGCCGCCGGCCAAAAGGTTATTTATCGTTTTTGTGCTCATTTGTTTATCGTTTTGAACATTAGCCCTAACTAATCCGTCGCATTCCCGACGCTCTAATCTAACTAAATCCGCCCCTAAATCCCCGGGGGGCAATCTGCCAGCGTTTCTCGAGTGAAGCAGGGCTATGAGCTGAAGCCCTGCCTCACAGGTGTCTGTCATCGGCGGATCTCCGCCTCTCCCCGCCCCTTTCAGTCTTCCTCCTCTGAGAGGGGCGGGGGAGAGGCGGAGTTCCGCCGATGACAGACACCTGTGGGGCAGGGCTTCAGCTCATAGCCCTGTCTCACTCTGAAGCTAAAACTGTCAGCAAAATCCACGACCGAGAAATTCGTGGATTTTGCAGGTGGACAGTGAGGGGGTAGTTTGGGGGGGTCTACATAGTTTCATGTGGCCATTTTCTTAGGGCTATTAGGTAATATATGTATTTAAATAAAATTAGGTTTTTACACAATGTTTCTCTTTAAAGCAATACAATTAATTCATTTGTTTAATATAAATGGATATTTAACTTAATTGACAATTGTATATTCCATTTTAATTATTTTATTTTTTTAATAAAAAAAAAAAAAATCAAAACCTTGAGTCTCGAACTTAAAAAGTTGTGAGCCAATGCTTCCTAACCCTTTCATCTACCCACTACGCTATATTTTTTTTTACTGTTAACAGAGCTAGTAATGTTTTAGTTCTTTTTTTGTTTTACATACACATTAGTTCAATAGCGCCATCTAGCGATTACATTAAATACAGACTGTTGTAAAGATAAAGATAAATTAGCTGCTGATATTAATTTAATGATAATAATTATTTTTATTAAAAATTAATTTAATAATACTTGTAATAGACCAATATGTATGTATCAATATATCTTTATCTCTGTGTGTGTGTGTGTGTGTGTGTGTGTGTGTGTGTGTGTGTGTGTGTGTGTGTGTGTGTGTGTGTGTGTGTGTGTGTGTGTGTGTGTGTGTGTGTGTGTGTGTGTGTGTGTGTGTGTGTGTGTGTGTGTGTGTGTGTGTGTGTGTGTGTGTTGTCCCTCCTGTCCTGTGTGTGTGTGTGTGTGTGTGTGTGTGAATATCTATCTATCTATCTATCTATCTATCTATCTATAGAAAATATATATATTAATATTTATAAATATAATTTATGGAAGAAGGTTCATACATGTATTTATACATGTATTCACGTATATTTTTATCCCCTTCCAGACCGCCCACAGCCGATAGGCGGGGTGAAAGTGGTGTCTGCAACGACCACAATACGCCCTTCGTTGGCGGCTCGTTGCGTAGTAGCTGGCCGTGGATCGTGCGCTCGGATGCACGTGCATCCGTCGGCAATAGGCTCCGCCCACCCACAATGTCAGCCCGCTGTCCATTCGGCCGCGGGTTGTTAACTCCTTGATCGACGCATACAATGCGTATAATACGCTTTCTAATGTAAACAAAGCATATTGTACAGGCTGCCTCCTTCCCTGGTGGTCCAAGTGACTGAGGGACCACCAGGGCAGGCTGCAGCCCCCCTATTATGCACCCAAACACACTGATCCTCCCCCCTGCCCCCTGATCGCCCACAGCACCCCTCATACCCCCCCCCCCCCTGAACACCCTCTCAGACCCCTGTTTGCACCCAATTACCCCCCTACTCACCCATCAATCACTCCCTGTCACTATCATTCAACGCTATTTTTTAGATTAGGCCCTAAACTACCCCCTGGGTGCTCCTGATCATCCCCCCTCACCCTCATATCCTCCACAGAACACCCCCTCCCCGCCCCCCCCCCCCACCAGGTGTACTGTATACATCTATTCTCCCCTATAATCACCACTTATCACCTGTCAATCACCTGTCAATCACCCATCAATCACCCCCTGTCACCACCTGTCACTGCCACCCATCAGATCAGACCCTAACCTGCCCCTTATGGGCACCCTATCACCCGCCCACACCTTTAGATCGCCCTCAGACACCCCCCTCCTGATCACCTCACCAGTGCATTGCTTGCATCTATTCCCCCCCTCTTATCACCCCCTGAGACACCCTTCAATCACCTACTGTCAACACCTGTCACCACCTAGCACACATACCCATCAGATCATGCCTTATTTTGCCCCGTGTTTACTCCTGATCACTCAGCCAAACCCTCAGATCCCCTTCAGACCCCCTTCCGATCTCCTACCCAGTGCATTGATTGCATCTAGAGATGTCGCGAACCTCCGATTTTTGGTTCGCGAACGGGGTTCGCGAACCTTCACGGAAGGTTCTGTTCGCATAAAAGTTCGCGAACCGCAATAGACTTCAATGGGGAGGCGAACTTTGAAAACTAGAAACATTTATGCTGGCCAGAAAAGTGATGGAAAAGATGTTTCAAGGTGTCTAACACCTGAGATCTTTCAGTGACTACAAGAGGGGGAAAAAAAAATCAAAAATACCTTATAGTTTTTGAGAAAATCAATTTTAAAGTAACTCCTTCTGACCGTGGGAAAATTAAGCGCCCGCCGACTTTAGCAGTTAATAGCAAAGCCGCTTTAAAAGCTAGAAACCCCAAACTTGCAGAAAATGTTAAGAAGAACAGTGGGAATAAGAGGAAAAACATTTTTTCAAAAAGACCTTATAGTTTTTGAGAAAATCAATTTTAAAGTTTCAATGTAAATTCTCCTTCTGACCGTGGGAAAATATACCCCCGCCGACTTTAAAGGTTAATTGCAAAGCCCCTTTAAAAGCTAGCAACACCAACATTTCTGGGAATGTTAAGAAGAATAGAGTTGGGCCGAATGGTTCGCCTGCGAACGGTTCCATGCGAACTTCAGTGGTTCGCGTTCGCGTCCCACAGGCGAACTTTTGCGGAAGTTCGGTTCGCCCCATAATGCACCATGAGGGTCAACTTTGACCCTCTACATCACAGTCAGCAGGCCCAGT